>NC_081138.1:17144300-17227328 GCF_958295425.1 Solea solea | reverse complement strand
CTAACAAAGAAAGGTACTTAGAGCTGGCAGAGGGAGGCAGATGTGGGGTTATTTGTGCTCCAGTGCTTCTCAGTGTCCCTGTAAGGGTCCTCCACAGCTCAACATCTGTACCTCCACCCGCCTAATTACCCACAACACCCACTGCCCAAATACTGCCTAGTCTGTCACCACCTCAATGTTCATTGGAGAGGAGAAGGAAAGGGAGAGGGTGAGGACAGTGTCACCCCCTGCCGGGCTTCGTCACATCATTTAAACTTTTTTTTTCCTCTATTTAATTTTTCCTGCCGCCAGCGATGGTAATTCATCATGTTTGGCTGAACTACACACTTTTCGTAGTATGTTCCCAATTGTTACCGATCAGAAGAAACACTTCATTCTGAAGGAGATGCTCATTCACTCCCCCCCCTCTCTCCCATTATCCCTCTCTCCATATTGTCCTCACACTCAACTTATGTTATTTATTTAATTTATATATTTATATCCAACCCCGGCATTGATCCAAAGACAGAGAACAATTAGGCCCACTTTGGATGATGGAGAGTAATTCCCTGCCTTCGCTCATTTTTATAAGTAAATGAGAAATTTGCCATGCTTTGTGTAAGTTTTGATGGGAGCTATCAGTTTGGAGTTGCTTGTGCCATTGATTTGATTAAGGGGCATTATACATTGTCTAATGAGTTTTACACATGGCTGAGTGTTGAATAATCACGCAGTGATTTCTGGCCCCGAAACTTCTTCTAACACCCCCCACCCCCCCCATTTTTCTCCCTTTCTCACTCTTTTGGAGCAGAGGCCAGACCCTCTGTCGTTCACAGAGGAGGTAACGGAAATCAATTGAGGCTGTGATTTGAAGAGTTTTTCCTCACCACCCAACCACTGCGGCTGCCCCCGCCGCCCCCCCACCCTACCTGACACACACACACCCTTCTCAAGTCAATTGATTTCTTTGCTTGTTTTGCTTTAATATTCATTTATGCAAGTGTTAAGTAAATGTGCAGAGAGTGAATGTTAGCTCCCAAGCCTCTTTGCGTGGTATCACTTCTAAAAACTATAAATTTTACTTAGCTGCAAATTGTCTGGCAATTAAAGTGTATTGTGTATAATAAGCAGCGTCTCTATTGGGTGTTTAGCTTTATTGAGCCTGTCTGGAGATAGAACTCATACCTGCTGCTCTGTGAATTGCGGCACATAAAAGATGGACTGAATGTGTTCCAAGGGAATATTGCCCTCTCCAAAAAGACCAATCCGTCTTGCTTAGGGAAGCAATCTTAGGTGCGGCAGATAAACTAATATTTGTGTATAACCTCAGTCAGACAATACAAATGATCGGATGATTTTTCATCTCCTTATGCATACAGGGAAATATGAAAAATTGAGGTTTAGGAATATTTGCAGGGTCTATGAGGCGGCTGGCTGGGCCGCTGAGTGCCCTAGGCCACGCTCCTCACCAACAACTGCCGAGTGAAGAGTGATGAGAATATTATACCCGTCTGTTTCCCGTCACTCCCCATCCTCCCCTCCCACCTTCTTCATTCTATCCTCTCACCACACTAATTTATATGGCCACAAGATGGAGAGAGAGTGAGCGTGTGAGGTAAAATGAGAGAGAGAGCGAACAGCGGGCCGTCCCTCTAACTTGCCATCTTTTCACAATGACATAATTCTCCTGATCCCGCTCAGCCCTCTTTATTGTCCCTCCCTCCCTCCCTAAACCACTGCACATCTATATACACACACATGCTCTATTTCTCTTTCACTGGCCTTCAGCTCACAAATGCTAAAAAAAACCTCTCATTGGATGAATCGGCTGGCGTTACTGGACCAAACTTTCGATCAAGTTGCAGAGTGGAGGGAAGTGAATGCAGACACAGTGTCATCCCCCTCTGCTAAAGTTTCGGCATATCTGAAACTCATCTCCGTGGAAGCTACTGTATATCACAGCCCGGTGTCCCTTCATATCCTGCTGTGAAAAAAACTGCTGAATCCCACAGAATCCAACCGTCAAGTGTAATTCCCCTCACCACCACTCTCTGACATGGAGATGGTGACATTCAGCCTCACGCTCCCCTCTCATCCTCCTCTGGTTTAGGAGTTTTTATTTTTAGTTTATTGCGTCGCCTCACGCCAAAGCCTCCATGTTTTCCCCTGAAAACCTTTCTGTTTGCTCTCTATATTTCTACATTATCCGCTTTCGCCCTCTGCTTTTCAATATGTCTTTTTTTTCCCTCCACCTTCTTATTTCATTTTCTCGCTCCCCTGCCTTTGCATCTCCCGCTGTATCCCGCTAGCCCCCCCCCCCCCCCCCCTCTATTTTAGCTCTACCACAGTGAAGAAGTTCTCCCCTCGCCTGTTCATGATAAATCAAGGGACTGAGCAGCGGCACTCGGTCGGAGGCATCAGTCGTGAGCCTGATGAGATAAGCGGTGCTCATCTCTTGGCCCTGTATGGAGATTTATTGGGCCGGGATAAGCAACAAGCTAGCCATCACTCTCAGCCAAATAGACTCCCCGCCTGCATGTGTTTATTCTTATTGCACTGCCACGACCACTGCCGCTGTCAGGGGTGGAGTAGGCCCCGGGGGCCTGCTCTGTGGTAGAGGAAGCCTAGCGCTGCTCTCTGGATCATTACCTTCTATTAGATCAAGAAAACAAGCCTCCACACCAGAGCCCTGAGTGACACTGATGGTCCAATTTCTCTCTATCTCCGAGGACCACATAGGCATATATAAAATAAGGTTATTGTATTGGGTCCTCACATCCAAGTGTCATTGGGGTTGTCTTCATTCTTTCAAATTTGCAAGCCCTTCTTTAGGTGCACTGTATATATATACGAAAGGAAAATGCTTGATTATTCATGTGTCAGGCTCAGACAAACATTCATTCCAGTGATGGGATCTGAGTGCATTCAAGGACAGACGAGGCTTTTAATGGAGCTATACGTTGGCTTTCTGTAGAATGCATGCATTATATTAACTTTTTCCCACATAGGCTACTGATCCTCTTTGATAATGACGTGGAAAACACAGGAGCAAAGACGGGAGATGTTAGATGTCGATTTTTTTTGAATAAATTACGCGAGTCTCTGATTGTGATGTGAAAAAGGTCACAACCAGTTGTGTTCTGGTTCTTCAGAAGCGTGCTGACGAGGAAGAACACAGGACTCCAAACATTAGCAGGTGGTGTTGGTAGTGGCTGAGCACCGCAGGTTATGGCCAGAAGGCAGGCATATGGTCCTATAGGTGCATCAACGACAGTAACCACAACAGTTTGATTCAGGCAAACAAGCAATGTATGAGAAAACATTTAAGACAAGCAGACAGTCTCGTCGGTGAGCTGCTCCTTATATACACCAGCGTAATTATTGATAAGTCATATTTATTCTCAGTTGTCTATTACTGAAAAAAGAAAAGAAAGGATTTTGATTAAATATTCTTGGTATGTAGGAAAATGATAAGATTCTAGAACAAGTGTTCTTACACCCTGCACAAAGCGGCGATCTTGAGGCAGCACAAAGCCAGGTTTTGTCAATGGGGCATTATTTTCATGCTTATTTAAATGGCTCATTAGATGGGGACGTGCTTCAGTGCTTCTCCTCCTCCTCCTCTTCCTCATCAGTTTTAATGCAGGTTAAATGTCAGTGCAGTTGTTCATTGGACGGAGGATCAGTAGATGGTTGGAGGCAGAGGTTTCCACCAGCCAAGGAACACATATCCATTAGCACAGGTGCTGCTGGGGCTGCAGCCACCCAATGTCATGGTGTCAGCCCGCAGACGAACATCTTACCCAGTAACAATAAAATAACATGAACATGAGAAGTCGGGCACTGAGAGCACAATAGTAGCTGCCCACATCCTTATGTCACTATATTTTTATTATTTTTTGTTTTGCTTAATATGGAAGTCAGTCTGCACCACCTAAGATTCAGTGTGTGTGTTAATCAACCCCCTTCCTCTTTCCACATGCACCTCTCATCACCATCAACTTCTGGCTCGGTCATAACTTTAAAAACCTGTCATTGGTGCATTTCTTTCTTAAGTTCATTGAGCTTTTCTTTTTAAACACAGCTTTTTCAGCTCAGAACCACTCGCTGCCCAACGCGCCCGACCCACCAGAAAGTGCTTGCATGTGAGGGCGTGCAAGCGGATAATAATTCACTCATCCAGGTTATCCTGCATTCACCGTTTAAATATAGCATGGGGCACACCTGGCTTTTAAAGAGAATGACAAGCAAAGCTCTGCTCGGCTTAATTAGTGTTACGCCCAGAAACACACACATGTGAATAATTGAGACACTCTATACAACCCCTTTGTATCTCACGTCGAGATTACGCGCCGTGTACCTCGCTGACGTGCCCTCATGCACCTGCTTCCAGTAGTTTCCAAGTTTCATCACTGACCTCAAACTCGGCTCTGCTTGTGCCGCTGTTGCATACGGTTAACATTAACGTCATCCTAAAAGTGACACCCAAAGTAATGACTGCAGCACACGGGAGATCATCATCTCTGTGGGTTGTCCGCAGTTTCCACAATGTGTAATTATGAATTATAAATTACTACACCAGCTTGGTGTGTTACAGTGTGTATAATGCTTTGAGCATGTGACCTGGGCCTTTAATACATAATAATGTAAACTATACCTAGTTAGGGTCAAGGCTGTGTGTGCAAGTAAAGTTAAATACAAACTTTGGTTACCTGTATTTTTTTGAAATGTCAACTGGAATTTGTTGAATGGGTCTGTGAACACTTTTGCACATTGTGTATAACATTGCACAGGGGAGTTAAGTTTGATGACATCAAAATGAAATGATGGCATGTTGCAGCTTGCAGCTTACATGTTGCTAAACTGGTGAAGTGGGTCTCACTGAACAATGTTTTCAAAGCAAATTTCCCTCTGGAGAGTAATCGAATGCCATTAACCCTGCCGTTGCAATATGAGGCCAAAGTGGCAGCTGGGGCAAAAGTTACAGTCTCACTTGAGCTCTTCTCCTATAGTCAAACACATTAACTATTGGCCAGCTGATGTTTAAGTGCTGCAGGCCAAGATGTGCACATCCAGCTCCCACTCCTTTCACGCTCCCACCTGATGCGGTAAAAACATACACTCACCTAACCCAACAAGTTCTCCTCAAATTGCTTTTACCCTCCTCACCCCATGAGTGTACACACACACACACACACAAACCTAGGCCTGTATGTGGGGTAACGTGGGCTCGTTTCTCAGCACTCAGGTTATATTTAATCACGGCAAGCGGATGAGGAGGCTTTTCTCTTTATGAAAGGTATTAGAGCGGCATTGTGTTTTCACTCAGCTTTACACTCTGCCCCCATGCTTTTCTTCTCCTGACCTCTGTTACCATGTGCCAGGGAGGAATTTGATAAAGTGACACGGGCCTCCACTATCTCTCCCTCTCTCTCCATCTCAGTCTCCGATTCTAATAGTGTGCCTGGCAGGTCTGAGCTGCCTCTCATCTCATCAGTGGGGTCACACCTTTGGGCTGCCCTCGCTCTCTCTCTCGCAGCACTTGTCTTGTCATTTATTTTGCCGCTGAAACGTCCAGCGAACCTGCCGGTCTGATTGAATCTCCTACATCCTGAGGCTGATGTTCCTGACAGAGGCATCACCGCCTGCAATAACGCTCGCAGGCATGAAGAGGGGGCAGGGTTTTACAGCCGAAAACATCAGGCCCCTGTGTCTTGCAACTTCTTGCTTTCTACTCATTCTTTGGTCTTTTTTTTCCTTCAGGGAGGATTGCCTTGCACCATAAATTGTTAAAACATATTTTCGTTCGCCAAGGACTTGCACTTTATACGCTATCATTTAACTTTTCCTCCTCGTCCTGATGTGACTAACCCCCAACCCTAGTTGATCTCTGCTACTTCTATTTAAGGGTCCCGTTCTCTTTGATCTAACTGAAGTTCCAGTGGAAAGCGAGAGGCATCGAGAAGACTCCAGCATGGGGTTTTCAACACTTAAAGAAGCAGGAGATGCTCTCCATTCTGCTTCATGTTGCACCCGGGGACTCTCCCCACTTCACTAGCATGCATCAGCAGACACTTGGTCATTAGGTAGATTGACAGTGATTGTCTGGCCTGCAAAGCTGATGCAGCCTCTGCTCGGCTCAGATGCCTGCTTTGAAATGCACACGTATAGATTTTGTGTGGGTGAACAGAATTAACAGAAAACGTTACAAGCGAAGGTAATCGATAACGGTGTGAAAGATGCAGCTAACAGTGTGGAAATCACATTTTGGACAGGTTGCTACTCCGTAATTGATTAGGTGTAGCTTTAAGCAGCCGCTGCTTTTTTCCTTATTTAGCAAAAGCCGATGGGCCGGGGCCTCACTATGTCTACCTCTAACACTAGAGAAGGCAAAAGGTGTACAAGAGGAAATGTGATGTGACTTCACAGTGTGTGTTTTTTTACTTTCTTTGTCATTGTTCAGACTCTTATTTTGATGATCGTTGCAAGTCTTATTTACTTCAATATGGTAAGTGTGCCAGACATAATAACCTTATTGCTCCAAAGCTGTCGTGACATACATTTGACACTTGACATTGAGCTGTATTTGACTCCTATCCTCTTATTTCCCACATGGGCTCTTCTCTCCATTTGATTTTATGTTTCGTGAGCAATGGGTTTCGAGGAAGAATCTTGAGGAGGTTGTGGGCTCTGTGTCCTCTATAATTCATCAGTGGTAATGAGTGAGAGGGACTAGTAGCACCTGTGAATTTATTGATCCCACCCTTTGGTTTCGTGCCTCAACTCCAGTGGGGGAGGACAAAAGCAGGTGTGCTCAAACCCGACGCACACTTCCTCTCAGTAGCTTTGGGAACATGTCCCCATGTCTCTCCACCCTGGCTGGTACTGAGACATCACTGTCTCCACTGCAATGCTTGTTTCGCCTTGGTTCGGACATGGTTTATCATTTAAGATGACTCTCTACTTAATTGCAAAGTTTTCCGGGTTTAAATCCATGACTGTGTTAAGTCAAGGTTTGCATCATGGAGCTGGTGTGATGTCTTGCCCTGTCTTTGTTAATTTGAATTGAGATTGAGAAGAAAATGTGGCGCTGTAAAAATTTTATGAAGGTCTATTAGACAAAATCCCTGTTGACCATACAGTACAGTATATCTGAGCCACCTATTTTGCTGCCGCAGTGTACAAATGCAAGCATGCTAAATTAGGCTGATGCCGTTTTAATACCACAGAGAGGGGAGAAGCAGCCATTATGAATTATCCTTAATTACAGCCATTTCCTAAACTAATAAAGCTGCTAAGTCTTTACTGCAAAGGTTAGTTTACCCAGCATGCATAAAAATGACTGCGCGTGTGTATGTGCCCGTGCGTCTATTTGTATGTGTAGATGTGTGAGCTCATGCGTTCAAGTGTACATGCTGGTGATCTGAGTGTGTGTGTGTGTGTGTGTGTGGGCACTTGAGAGCTGGCTGGCAGCACCCATAGTCCCATTAATTTCACGTGGGCTCCCTATCACCAGTCACAGATGCCTATAGACACGTAAATGAGTCTCCAGCGAGCAGTGGGCTGCCTCAGCCAGCCAGCTCGGGCCTAATGGGCTGGAAAGCCAGCGTATGGGATGGCAGGAGATGAGCGCCTTATTTACACTGGCGCAGACATTAGTGGATGGATGCTGATTCACTGATTAACACGTCATCTTCCCCACTTATGCCTCCACCAGTTCCCCTGCATCCCTTCGCTCTCGCCCTTCAAAGCCCTGTGTTCGTAGTCATTAATGTGAACCTACTGAAAACAAATACACATATATTCTCCTCCTCTCGATTTCTCTCGTCTCCTTATCTCTCGCTCTGAACTTCCTACGCTGTTCACACCCCAGTACAACAGATACAAACCGAAGAGCACACTAACACACATGCATACACAATATCCAGTGTTGCAAATGCATGGTGACAGGCTGCTGTGAAGGGGGAAGCGATCTGTGATTGATAGCTTCTGTGGAAAGATAATGTTTCTCATGCAGCGCAGAGTGAGGCACTGATGGAGGAAGATGACTTTTTGAATGGTTAAGTGGGCAGACGCTAGATCGCGCCCACAGAGCTCCTATTTGCCTCACTCACCATCAATCCCTTCCTCTCCCCTTTCCTCCCTCCCGTGCTTTGCCTTTCTCTTTCAGTCTACTAGATTGTTTATTGAAAAGGCACAAGGAGGCCACTGATAAGAGAGGCAAGGCTAATGCCATGATTTGTGTCAGTCACGCCACACAATTTGTTACAATCGTGACACTTATCACAATATAATATGTTTATTCTGGTCAATTAAGTGCCACAGGAAGCCTCCTGCATTTGAAGTGTCACATGCAAGATGGGACAGGGTGAGCATGATCAAAGGAAATGGAACTAATCGAATTGTACGGCGTACCGCGCTGCTGCCACCTCTATAGCCATTCCCATTGCTAGTCAGCATATAAACTCATGCAATTTGGGTGGAAAGTAAAGGACAGCTCATGGTTTACAGGTATACAGAGATGGCCACGCTGTGTCTGGAACATATGTATCCGTACATGAAAAACATTTAGGCCTTCATTTTACTTTTAGTTTGTCATGTTTCATAAAGATAATTATTATTATTATTATTATAATAATAATAATAATAATAATAATGTCAAAACAATAGGCCTACAGTGTAATGTACATCCAGGTACTGATGCGTTAACACTCGCGCTAACATATGACAGAAATGCAAACAGTGCATGCACACCAAGTGCACTTATAATTACATTGTCACATTGACACACAAACACAGTGCCTTTTAACGCATGACATGTGCTAAATAAATAGTTTTTTTTTTGTCTGTACACATGAACACACACCCGGGCATGTTGTGGCCTGGCCCGGCATGGATCCCAAAAGAGTCGGAGAATACATAAAAGCAGTGAAGGCAGGCTGCGTAGTGGACCACTGCGTCCATCGATCTGATAGGGTTCATTAGGTAAGTGCTGACATCACAGACTGATGTCTCTTTAAACCAGTGCCTGCCGAGGAGCTGACAAGGAAAATCAGCAGTATTGACTCCCTTCGTGGTACGTGTGTGTGTATGTGTGTGTGTGCATGCCTGTGTATGTGTTTGCAATGTACCCGTGTGTGAACAGACATACGCGCCAATAAAATGAACGTGTTTACTAGCATTTGGCACACAGGTGTGTCTCTGTGTGGTTGTGTAATGTGTGTTTCCCCAAGACACCGCACTAAATGCCCTCGTCTTCAATGGGCTCTTGGGTGTAGGTGTTCACTAATGTGCTAGTTATACACTCAGCCATGCATCTCAGCAGCCCGTAACCCTGTTTCTGCGTCTGCACCTCGATCCATCCATCCGCCATCACGCAGCAGAAAAGAGACGGAGTGGAAAATGGAGACCAAGAATAATAGGGAGGAGGAGTCAGAGAGACTGGATGGACCCTATCTTCATCTATAGTTCATAAGCACATTTAGAAACTGTGTTTGTTAATTATGTTTAACTTTGTGCAAGTTTCTGACTAATTTGAAGAGAACCTTGCCATGGGGCTCCTTACATTTTGAAAGAGGCCTCTAAGCTGTTCATAAGTGTAGGTTTTTAGAACTTTTTAGAATTTATGTTGTGCTGAAAGAGACTGAAATCCATCTCGGTGTATGTCCCCAGTCCCCTCACCCTGTACTTGTCGATTGATTTGAGATGTCATTTGTATCTGATGTGTTTCTCTAATTAAGATCAGGGGAGAATCGTTGGCATTGAGTGGCTCCACACACCCATCGATTAAGGAGTCGCTGTTTGTGAGGATAGTCTGGACAGGCGTGACATGAATCAAACTGATGGGTTGAGCCAGGGCCAAGTCAGGTGGTCCACAAAAACTCTAGTGTTGATCATTGTGTTTTTTTTACTATTATTATTTATCCTTTATTTAGCCAGGAATGTCCCATTGATATACAATATCTCTTCTTCCAGGGAGTCCTGGACTGGGCCATTATTGTCTAGTTCCTATTTCCATGTTGCAATTGTAATTGCTTACCTATCATAATCTATGATAAACCCGCCTGTCCTTTGTGATAGATTTTAACAGTGGTACTGACAACTGGAAATGAATGGCACATATTCTGCAGTCGCTGATGATAGTAAAATAAATATCGCTTTCTCCAATCACCGGGATGCTACTGTATATCCTGGTGTTGTAAATGAGTCATTGATTAGCTTTTGGAATGTGAACTGCGAGTCTTCATGTCCACTGGAAATGTCATTAAACAATCTATAGACGAAGAAAGACCAATTGACTTATCTGGCTTTAATATATCAATACACTAGAGTGTGTGTTCTTTCAGAAAAAAAAAAGTTAATCTGTCTATAAAGTTTGCCTGCACTTTATTTTATACTGAGCTGAGCATAATGCAAAGTAAGTGTTTGGATTGTGCAGAACTGAAGGCAAGAATGCCTTTCAGGCCACCACCACCTGAGGCATATCCCCATTGGCTGCCTCCAGGAGATTAAAGAGAATAATTGCCAAGCTGATTGGCTGTTTAAATTTTTATGCACCTTTGATGCACAGGGTGTTTGTATTACCTTTATCAGCAGGCATAATAATGGGATAGAGTTTGACACAGTTAAGTAAAATTGGCTTTTCCACAGAGGAGCAGCGCTGCTCCTCTTTGTCTTATGGCGCTTCTCCACTATACAGTTGTAGCACGGCGAGACTCTGCTCGTTTAGTTTTTTTCTTTTTTCTTTTTTGCATTTCCATTAGCGATAGTACCTGCTCTGATGTGGTTTCAAGCGAGCTGAGCCGATACTAAATGTGAGGTAAAAGACCGCCGACCACTGGTTGGCAGAGGATGTAATCACTGGAAGAGTCATGAGCGTGAAATCCGACTCAAACCGAACAATGCCGGACTTTAGATCAGTTAAAAGGACATGCATTAACCTCCAACATTTAACAAAGGACATTTCTAAAATCTGAACACATCCATCCATTTTCTACCGCGTTATCCTCCACATGAGGGTCACGGGGGGGCTGCTGTGCCAATCTCAGCTGACATAGGGCAATAGGCAGGTACAACCTGGACAGTACATCTTAATGAATAATATCATCAATTTTACAGAGGAATGTGGTGTATTTAGCAACAATAGGTTGTAGGTATCTTTTCAATGTTGTACAAAGTCCTTCCCACCATATGGGTAACAGTTAAATAAAAGAGGAATATTTCCGTGTGTAGGTGACACTAAAGATACTTAATAATAATATTGAATGATGAGGCTTATCAAAAATATTCAAACACAATACTACCTAATGTAACCACAAAATACAGTCTGACTCTATGTCATCAAGAATCAAAAATGAAGTAGTGTTAATTGCATGGCTTTCATTGAATTACATTATACAGGTAGGCCATTTGGCTGTTGACTCATTTTATGTAAATGGTGGTTGCTTATTTAAAATGAACTGACTCTTCCTGCCCGTTACATTTCATAGCTAACGCTGGGAATCCTTTGGTCTTAAAGCCTAGACTGTGTCCTATCACCTCTCTGAAAGAAATTCAAAAGTACCTGTGAGTTGTGCCGGCTCCTCCCAGATCGGTAGCAGATGCAGTTGACAGTCCCATGTTCATACCTCTGCCTGGTGACACTAATCTCTTCCTGTAGGTGACCTACCTCCACATCACCAATCTGCCTGAGAATGTAGGTGAGAGTGTGTGTTGCGTGCTCGTTGCAGCCCCTGTCTCTTTTGCGGTTACGCTTCGGAGGTCCAGGAGTGGTGAGCCTCTCATGGTTGTCACTTTGAGGTGGGAGAGCAATCATTTCCTTGGACAACAGTACCATCCTCATCCCTGCTTCTCGCCTGCTCAGATTAGTTCCTCTCACTGACAAAATTAGCATCCAAAATATTTCCTCCTTATTTATTTTCTCTTTTATTCCCTCTGTTTTCTTTATATTGCCTACCGTGTGCGTCTCTCCTTCTCTGCCCTCCTGTTTCCTTCCACCTTGTTTTCCCCTGGATGCAGTTGAGCCTTTTATTGCAATAGTCAGAAAGAGTAACAAGTCTATTGTGGGGTGATTATGACGTGGTATTGTACCCACAAATCACCAGAGCAATTAAAAATCAGTAAATAAGACTTCCCATGATGCCTCACTCAAACAACAGGGTCCCGTAGGAAGGGTTTGTTTGAAGGAGAACTGTGAACTCAATCTCTCTCGGTCCCTCTCTCCCACTAATTAGGAGACACTCCTTCAACCCAACGCAGCTGTGTCAATGCGCAGCTTTACATTGTCACAGGGACACATATTTTGACACCAGACGAAGTTGTTTACTTTCGTGTAAGACCTCACATTACACCAATGCACTTTGTTTAGCAGCACAGGAAACACAGTGTTGGTCTAAGTGTGTTACAGCTGTTGGGAAGTGCAAAGAGAGAAGCCTGGGCTCGAGATACACAAGTAACCATACATGCGTATAGGGCTGACACACACAGGATTTTATAAAGACATAGATCATATTTCATCATATTTTCAGACATTGGGTTTAAAGATAGTGGAGCCCCCTGATTTTATGGCCAAAGTCCTTTAACTCCTGCCTCGTGTTTTGGCCTGTTTTTTTTTCCTTCTAGATACTTGGCACTGCACTAAATTTGTGACCTGGCATGAACAGAAGACAGTGATGCCAGATAATGTCATTATCCATTGAATGAAGAGCTTAAGTGGAGCATTAGCAACCCCTTAAAACAATAAGCTCTGTTGATTTATGTTTAGCCACTTAACTGACGTTGCCGTTAACTGCTTTGTTAACAATACTTAGCAGCACACTGAACGCCCTTTATACATTTTAATGTTTCTTCTTCAATGTAGAGACAAAAGGGCTCTTTGTAGTTGTGTGGGAAGACATGTGGAACATGACGTGTATTCGGTGTCAGGATGTGCGCATACCGCTTCCGCAACCACCCACACCCACTTCATTAATTACGCACAAGTGGAGTTTGGGCAGGTTGGAGCAAAGGAACCAGTCGGATTGAAGGAAGGACTGTTTTACAGCTCAACACAGGTTCGCACTACATGCCAGGCTCCATAGGCCTCACCAGAGGCTATATGCCTTACCAAGATCCTGTTTACAATCAGCCAGAGAAGCTGCCAGCTTCCTATTTCCATAATGCACCCCGCGGTCTTCTGCAGAAACTAATTTTGCTCTGTCGGAGATGCGCCATGTTGCTGCCTGCTCTGCACCTCTTACTTTGCATTCTCTGTGTTGTGTTTCTCTCTTTTGTGTTTATCACTTTTCCTCCCATATCATATTTCCATCACTCCTCATTCACTGTCTCTTTTTTACCCTCCCTCTATCTATCTATCTCTCTCCTTCTGCACTCATCTGTGCTTGATTTCCTTCCAGTCCTAACTGTTGAATTCTATTCTTTCCTGCTGATTGAAAAAAATCCAGTTTTTCTGGAACATGTTGTCACTCAAGGGGTAGCACCGGAATCTAGTTGTGCATAATAACAAGAGATCCCATGGTAGTGTTTACCATGTGCACTCATTTTACAGGTCAGTTCATACAGTAAGTTGCAGACATGATTGTTTTGTTTATATATTTAGTGGAAATTGAGATTGGGGGAACTTGGGCTTTGTACCTCCTCTATGTAAGTGTTGTATGTGTCCTAATACGAGTATGTGTGAAACATACACATATTTATTGAGGACGGAAATGTAGTTACAGTGTACATTTTTTAGCTCATTGGTGTACAACTCAGCTTCTTGTTTTCTTTAGGATACCCGTGCATCGCATCCATTTTGCCGTTCGCATGACGTCTCTTTCCATCTGTGTATACTGTGTCATTGTGCCATGACCACTCTGCCGTGTATTTGTATCCGTGGTATTTTTTCTACACTCAAACACATCCCTGCATGAGTCTGTCATCTTCAACTTTACCCCCTTGTTCTTTCCTGTCATGTGTTTCTTTGCGCAGATGTTTTTTTCTGCTTGAGCCACTTGTGTAGTTGCCATGTTCCTGTGCCTGTACATCAGTGAGCATCTGCTCTTTCAACAAGGTCCCTATGGCCTCAAATGTCAGAGCAAGCAGCTGCCAGACAAGTGCATTTTGCAGCGGGGCCTGTGTTTTTTTGCCTCCTCCCATGCCTCCACCTCGTGTTATGTGATGTAAACTGTGATTGAAAGTAAGTAGACAGCAGTGAGTGGAGGAGAGATGAGGTGACGGGTCCCTGCTTTTTAGAGAATTGGATTCCTGACTGCTGCTTTTACTGTTGGTCAGGTCCATGCTTTTCTCCAGGGCTTCTGGGTCAGATGAGGGTAGGCGCTGTGTTGTACATTAGCTACGGCCTCCTCTCTTGTGTGAAAGACCACTACAATGGGATGCCATTTGTACCATGTCCATATTGTGGTCCATGTACTATTGAGTATCAGGGGACAAACAGTATGTGCACTTGTATGAATATGTCTCTCAGTGTGTGTGTGTGTCTCCCTGTGTACATATTCACATGCTTAAGTTAGCTTGTATATGCTTTTATATACATTGTACAAGTCTACACCTGCAGTGCAAAATTGTGTCTGTGTGTGTGTGTGTGTGTGTACAAGAGAGAGAGCGACTGGGGCAGAAGAGATGGAAGGCGAAGAGACAGGCAGGTACCCCCCAAGAGGGGCCTGGGGGGTAGCCCCTCCAGCTCTCTCTACCCCAGTAAAATCTACTCTGCCCTAAGACACTGCTATTGATTTGTCCAGCGGATAAGACTACATGTTAGCTGCTCTGCTAAGCACTGTTCTTTTCACCTCCCTTTGCCTGCAAACAAAGGCTGGACACAAGCTCTATTTGATGCCAAGTGCCATTGTTTCCTTGGCATTGCTTGTGACCACAACACATGCAGTAGCATCACTTCAAAACATCCTTCCCTGGCAGAAGGCATGTGTGAACCACCAGGGGGCATTGTTAGACTCAGTCTTATTCCTATAAATGACTCAACCCAAACCTGGCATAGGTCTCCATTTTCTTCTCCTGAGGCTAAAAGAGACCTTGAGTTCATTGTTATGGCAGATCTGCAAGCAGTGAGAGAAGGCTCTTTAGGTGTCAGTCAGCCAACCGCCTTCATGTCAGGATCCCACGAAGCAGGTCGTTCTGTTGTAGTCCTGGCATAAAGTAGATTGTCCAAACGGCAGCTCGAAACTGTGCCTTGTACTTCGCTATAGGGAATCAACATGTGTCGTGAAGTGTAAATCTTGAACTCGACAGATGTAGATGGAAGCCAAGACAAGTTTTGATCAGCTTAAGACAGACAGTTCATCTCATTGCCACGCTCTTACGTGAACGTAAGTCAGCAGTACCTGTGTGCCCACAGACAGATGGATGAATCGAGCCTTCAAAAGGCTTCATTGGTGACACATTAGCATGAGCTGAGTTTCCTGGAGGACTGTGAATTCGGAGCTGTCACAGGTGGCAGATGAGATAAAGCTACTATGCAGCACTGCTTGTTTCGTAACATAACCCGCCTGGTGTTGAGAATAAAATTGGCACCTGCATGACATCTATTAAAAAGCAGTTTCTGAGATGTGAGGGAGGGTTGTAACATGTCTTGTATTTTTAATTAAAACAACCTCCTCTGAGTCATCATCAGCGTTTCATGTGTCCGAAGTCAGAACAGGTGTGAAGGTAAAACAATGAACAGTGAGAGAAGAAATACCACAAGGGTGTGTTTGTAATACAGTTTCCCACGCTTTAATTGCAAGCTGGTATGTCTTTACAAGACATTTCAACATGCTTTATCATTGTTAATTAGAAAACTTCAATGTAGGACAGCATAACACCAGCTCGTCATATTGTTTGTGTTTCGTCTTGCACTCAGTTGCATGCCATTCATCATGGCAAAGAGCCAGACTTGTTAGTATATGTTAAGCTGGTCCTCCCTCAAATGAGAAATGAAGGCCATTACCTGCAATGACAAGCAGTAGAAGCTAAATGCTTTACAGGCTGCACATTTGTGACTGAGTGGAACTTTTTTGAGTGATTATTTCTTATTTTATTTCATTTTTTTTTTGGCATTTAGTGTAACCTTCTGAGTGCAGTCATTCAGACATTGCAGTGGCTATACCAAATATGAATGATATTCGATATGATTGCAAAAACAAAAACACACCCACAGATTTATGGAACCAGTAGAATCTGAACACATTGATTCTTGTCTTGCATTAATACAGCAAATGAGCAACACTGTTTAAACATTGTAGGTTCATCATACATGCAAACACCGCGTTCACATAATCTGCGGAGTTGGCTCCAGCTCCATAATTACAAATAAACGAGGCTTGCAACTTGTGCACAAAGGACTCCTGCTACCTCTGAACTGTCCATGCCATCCCAGGCTCTGAGGCACCTTTAGCTGCAGCTGTTATGCTGTCTACCAATACCATTTACCTGAAGCATCAACAGGGAGGACAGGGACTAATTGGAGGGACAAATGTTCCAGACTGCAGGGTTTTGCAGTTGTCTGGTCCTGGCCCAGGCCCTGTTTATCTCAACCTCTGTTGGCAGTCATACACACACCACACACGCTATGCTCTGATTTAACCAGAGGCAAAGCCCCCACTAACCCCCGCTCTCGCTCATCAAAGATTCATAAAGGCAAGGTTCTCAATGATTTTCTGTCTCTTCCTGTATTCACAGCTTGTTGTCCTCACCCTTCTTCTCTCCTGCCAGTCAGAGAGTGGGATTCAGGCAGAATTATGGCTGAAGTGGCCGCTGGCTCCCAGAGTGCATTTGTAGGTTAGCGTTTGTGTATTTCTGGTGTGTGTGTGTGTGCTTGTGGTTGCACAGGTGGGTGGAGACACAGAGGTTAGACATGGGCATTTGGGCAAGGGGACAAATGGACAAATGTTGTACTAAAAAATGTTCAGAGCCCCTATGCAGGGAGAGGAGTTAGACCCCGCCTGCTCCTCATCTCCTGTCATACACTCCTTCCGCTGTTCTTTGTTTTCCGCCCCAACCCCTGAGCTCTATGAATCATGGCAGCCTCCTCACTTGATCTAAAACTATCTCATTCAGACCCCCAGTCACCAGGCCCAGGGCACGCCATCTGTAGTCCTCGGAGTCGTTCCTTGTGTGTACATATGTGTGCGTGTGTGCGTGTGTGTGTGTGTGTGTGTGTCTATGAACTCAAACCACCGTGCCTCAGCCTGTTAGTCTTGCTACTTACCAGGCTTAGCCAGATGAGGGCTACTCAGCCCGGATCTAATTCCTTCAACTCTGGCAGCACTTCACTCCAGGCTTCTTTTTGCCTCTCAAGTGCGCATCTGTGACCTTGGCTGACATCGGAGAGGGTTAAACTGTGGACTTGGAGATGTGGCCAAAGCGATTGAGTTGTAAGCTAGTTTTTGGATCAGAGCTTCCACGCAGCCATCTGGGCTTATCCCTCTCTTACTACCCACAGCTGACCCTGGATCAACAGTAATGGCAGAGAATTTTGGAAAAAACAACCTTGCTGGGATGGATAGTGCAGACAAGCTGGAACTAATGAACATGGCTGTGATCTGGTATTTTATTGTGCGAAGCTCTCTTTGTGGTTGAGTCCGTCTCACCTTTTACTTTGACATTATTTTACTTGACTAAACAATGGACACCACCCTGTACTTAACTGACAGCGTTATAATATGAACAATGCCTGTGGCACTATAGACCAAGGGTTGGGTTCTTTGGAGGACCCATCACAGTCCTTAGTGATGCTGGCATTGTAGTTATTACATCAAGTCCTGCTATTGTCACTATAAACAGAACACCACAAAGCACCTGTTAGACCACAAACAGCATTTGTTCAACACCCAGAGCAACATTAAATGAATGACACACACACACACAAACATACGTACCAGCTTAGGGTGTAACAGTTAACCGATACCAGTGAGTAATTGGTTTTAAAGTAAAAGATATAAATACATCGACACAATCACCACTGTATTGGTCTAAATGCACCAATACCTCAATGACCCATATTTTAATGTTATGATTCGGTTTAACAAAGCTCGGTTCAATGCTGTTACTTCCGCACTGCTTCAGACTATTGTAAAAGTAATCTTGATCTTGACCTTAATGGCCTGTTACCTAAAAAACATATAATGGAAAACAAATAATGCATAATGATCTTTACAAGGTTCTGATTACAATGAAAACTGCCTGTTATCTTACTTCTGAAGTCCATGTGAGACATTATGGGCAGCCCATGGCCAAGAGGAAAGGAATTGGGTTTGCTGATTCATTCCTGCGACGGGCCAAGAGCTGGGGTGCCCACTGCTCCTGTGCCCGGCTTGTGTGTGTTCACGACTGGTGTGTAAAACGGATGGGTTAAATGCAGAGGACAAATTCACTATTACTAATTGGTGTGTGTGCAATTGACAAATTCTCATATAATTTGGCTTGACCACTTATGACATAAGGAAATCAAAATAAATATATACATTTGTTTCGATACTATATTATCTCAGTGGCTTGTTCACTTGATGCACATGAGTGTCTCACTTGCACGTGAGACAAATTTTTGTACCAGCACATATGCATATGCATATGCATCGGTAGGTGCACAATGTACTCAGACACACATATATATATATACACACACACACACCTACATGCTATTAAACTGCTTTCCCTGGCTTGCTCTGCACACTCTTTGCATCCTGTTCAGTGAAGTGCCTTAGGGCCTAGGCTGGGTGCTCTTCCAAACAAATTGCTGGCTGTTCACAGCGTTTTAAATGCCGTGGCCCTCTAATTAAACTATTTACTTAATAGGGTGAAACAAAACTCCTGTTCACGCAGCAGGAGCACCAGGTGATGCAGAAGTTCAAACACCTGGCAGAAAGCACGCCTCTGTCATGGATGCACAGCATACACATGTTTACACATGAATGGCAATGAAGGCCTCTCCCAAGTTAGGGACTTTTTTAGTTTTCTTTTGGTTTGTTTACAAGGGGAAAAACAACCTGGGTGCATTTGAGAAAGTGCAACTCGTACAGCAAATTACCACAGACGCAGTCTGACATCCTCTTAAGACTATAAACACTAGGAGTAATGGTAGAGTTACCTGTTGACAGATTCCTGATGTGTGAATGTGAACATCTTCTCCAACTGCCGGCCACTCCTTTGTTTGAACATTTTAGAGGTAAACAACAATTAAGCAAATGAAATAAGAACTCAAAAGGGCTTTTTTAGTTCATATCTTTAGTTAGTGTGAGATGTTTTAGTGCGACAGTTTCTGATTTGAGGATGTGCTCATATTGACATAGTATAAATAGTTGAAATGACAGCTTTTTGTTTTCATGTTAGTATTTAAAAAAAGAAACAAAAAAAAAAAACTGATTAACCTGACATTAAAATACATAAATGATGTCTTAATGTGATATGATGTATAGTATTTATCTTTACGGAAATGTATTTTTTTGTGTTGATGGTAGAATTATAGCCTGCACCTGGGCCAAACCAGGTTCATGGGGTTTTAGATTTATGACTGTTTCAATGGGGTGTGTATCTTTGGCTTGCTGAGCCTATTACACTCATTGTGACAAGCAATGTCATCAGTGCACTGACATTTTGCATGTGGTTTGAACGCATTTCAGTATCTTTTCCAAGCGTAGCAGAGCACTGCTTCTTCCTACTGTCAAAGGGTTGTGTTTGTTCCCATGCCTTTTAGTAATTGGAGCTGCAAATGCTCTGTTTCAGTTGGTGTAATGCAGTTTAATAAACAGGTTTCCGAAAACCAATATCTGTTGTGCAACAGTTTAAAGCTTCTCTGTCACAGTTTAGCTTTACACAAAAGCTTCAGAACATAATACCACATCCCCTGGAGCTACAGGAATGACTTGTAACCAGGCAATTGAAGTTACAATAGGCTATAATTAGCTGGGCCAGTTTGACCCCACTATTGTCACCTGAAGACAGGTGGGAATTGTGCTCATGCTGGATCGACCTTATCATGTGACTGGGGTCAGGTCTCGTCCAATGGCTTGGCTGTATAGCTGTCGCGGCGAGCCTCATCCATCACCAGCTTTATTGCACTATACAGACACTTGCCCAGGAGGGAGGGGGCGCATGATGATGCAGAGGAATTGGGGATAAAAATGATCGTTTTACAAGAAAATTCTTAGAACAAGCAAGTTTTCACAGCAACAGCACAACATTGCCCTGAAAATGAAAAAGTTAGTACTCTCAGTGTCCCAGTAACCCTCTTCCAGACAGCAGATTTACAGCTTTCAAACGTTGTGAAAAAGCGCAATCACTTGCAGGCTCATAACCTCTTTACCCTCGCCATCAAGTCTTGCAATTGCTCTATTTGCTCTCCTGGGCTTTATAGATAAACGCCATCATCAGGAAAAACTTAAACGTCTCTTCATAACCAACTCTAATGAGTTTTGTCTGAATATATCAAAATGTTTCACTCTGGTATTTGACCATGTGTTGATCATTTAGGGTGATGACGACGCAGAGGGTTGTCTTGTTGAAAGCTGATGTGCGCCCCAAAGTAAACACATGCACATTCTCCTTTAAGCTAGCTGTTTCTGTTGAAATAGCCTGGAGCCTGGCACAGGTGGCTAGTAGGCCAAAAGCCCAAGCCTCCCTCATTCCTCCTCCGTCAGACTCTTGTCCACACACACACACACACACACACTATCTCTCTCTATTTCTCTCTCTCTCTCGCTCTCTGACTTTCTCTCGAAATTTACACACCTACACACAGATCCAACGCCTTAGGGGGATGATCAGTCTCCCCACTCCTTGTCGGAAGAGTAAATGGCCAGGAGGGCCCTATCTGTTTGTCCCTTTCCTGCCTCTTTTTTTTTATTAGAACCTGTTTGTATTTGAACAATAGTAGTCTGCTCGTAAATTTTGCGCCTGTGTTGACATTAGGCTACATTCCATCCCATAGCCCGAGGAGGCAAAGGAGCAGGCCAGGGTGTTTGGTAATTTGTTACGCTGTTAAGCACCTAATGGACGTCCACCTGGTTTTTTGAGAGCAGTAGCATGAAGTTCAGGGGCTTGCCTCCTTTGCACTTCCAGTCTGCAGTAGTGTTTTATTGCCTCCAATTATGACGGCTATTTAGAGGCTACCTAGCTTTGTGTGTGTTTTCCTCTTACATCTGCTTCGCCCTGCCTGAGACCACGCAGTCGCCCAGACCACATCAAACGCTCAGGGTGTGAAGTAGGCGGGGCTTTGCAGGAAAGATATACCCTCTCGGTCTCTGTCGTAGATCTGCCGACTACCTCTGCGCACAGCGCATGGACGCGATGCGAGCTCACAGTCCTGCATTCTCATCTGGCTGGAGATGCTTCTAATAATGAGCCGTATTTGTTTCATGTGGTTTAAAATCGCCGTCCAGACTGCAGCTGGCGAGATGGAGACCTCACAGAAGTCTGAGAAAGGGGTTGCCCCACCCAAAGGTACCCATGATCCTTGGCAGAATTATTGTTCCCAGAAGCGGCAGCGACATGGTGGCACGTGGGGGGAGATTGCTGAAAGCCCAAAGCAGCGCCCACCTCATCCCCAACCCCACCCACCCTCGCTAATGCATTTTTTCGTGGTTTCCACAACCATTAATTAAAGGGGAAAGAGTGCATCAGATGTTAGTTTTATTAGCCTAGGCTCCTTAGAGGGAATCAAAATGAAGGGAACATATGTCATGCATTTGATGACGCCCCCACCACCCACCCCACTTTTTCCTCTCTGTTTCTTTCTCCACAATTGCCCACCTCACACACTCACTAAGTGTACAGTCAGCAGCTGTCTACAGACACAATAGCATTTGATTGATCCTGAGGAAACGGTTAAGACGCGGCCCTGCCCACGCTTTCTGGCTGGCTGGCTCACATTCTGCACCACTTTACATTTATCGCTGAATGTGGCAGTGATTGGGATAATGGGAGCTGCGGATGGTGGGTGGGGATCTGACGCGTTGCTCAGACTGTAATGAGAAAAGCCAAGAGAGTTCACAGGACCTTTTGAGTCTTGGGTGGTGTAGGTTGAGATCCAAGGCTCGACACTTTACAGGTCGGGCCTTGTTCTGAACGTCTCCCTGTTACGCTGCCCTCTGCGTGACATCACTAATAACTTGCACAACATGGTAGAAAAAATAGCTTTGTAGATAAATGCTATCTGTCTGACTCTCTCTCTCACCCATAATACGACTGCATGACATACAAAGACAGATGTGCTCAATCGCTCATTTCTTACTCAACACGGCGTAGATACAGAATGTACATGGTTAAAATACTTCTTTCTTTTCTTCTCCTTGGGACGTGATTGTATGCCTTACCTTCAGGGGCAGGCTGATTTATGAGACACATGCCGTTTTTTTCATGACTTGTTTGATTGCATTCTCACTATCAGGCTCTCAGGTTGCCAAACCCATAAAAACTCACACCTGGACAGGATTGCTCCAGAGTCAAATGAAGCACAGTTAGAGCATGAGGGAGCAGGTGATCCGAGGTATTTATGCTTCCCTTGATCAGCACAGGCGTATAATACTTTTCAAAGTTAATATGGTTGATTGATTGATGGCCTGTCTCATTGTACTTTTACAAAAGGGTGTATTTTTTTTAAATGCACGTCATGTCACATACTCAAGAGATGATTCTGAATACTGTAAACAGAATACTTTAATATAATTATAATGATTAATATAATAATTTTTTTTTAATTAGAGGAGAACAATACACAAAGCATTCAGCCAGACAAGCATTGTGTCATGTATCTGGTGAAAGTGTTTAAAGAATTAAAGCTTGAGTGATTGATTAATTGATTCATTGATTGATTGATTTTACAAAGACAAAAAGAACACTCAGTGGTAAACCAGAAAGTGCGTGGGCTGAGGATAATACTAGTAATATGGTAGTCAAGGCAAATTGTGTGAGGTACATTTAGGGGAATTTCTAAAACGCTACTTATGTTGTTGGAGACGAAGCATCCGAAACACATGTAGTTGAGCAACGATATCGAAACGTGTGTGAATGACTTCCAAAAAGTTTTCTCTCAGCGTGGTGTGACTCCAGCCTGGTCCTATGATGATGTACCAAGTCAAGCAGCCCGGGCTCTCTACTCCCATGTGGTTACAAACGACCCCATGTAACAATAATGCAATAAGTGTTGTCTCCCATCTACATTCTCTGGATTCTTTTTCACTTGCTCTGACACAATTGTGCATTTATCAGTGTAATTGCACGAGTCGGAAGCACTGATGTTGTCTATTAGGCAGATTCCCATCCTGTTAAGAGCAGTGGCTCTTTTAATGTATAGCCCTGCTTGAGTGTACTGCTACACAATAACACACCAAGCGTGGATTTAGTGGACTGATCATGCTGATGATTGCGATGATTTGGGGCGGTGAGGCGATGGCATTGATACTGGACCCTCTGGCACTCCTCTAACAAGCCTTTTAGAGAGAGACTATGAGTGAAACAACAAAGTGAAACCGAGGTTAATCATTTTATTTACTTGTTTTTTCTCTCCCTCTCTCTCTCTCTCCTTTCACTACCCCTCTTTCGCTTCCCTTTCTTTAACCAAGTGATGGAGCCCGCACCATGGAGCGGGGGGGGGGGGGGGGGGAATCAATGGGGAGCGCATTACAGTAAAACGTATTGATTAGGAGACCTGCAAGCAGTGTGTTGGTCGCAGAGATGGTGGAATGATGCAATGCTTAAAGGAATTTATCCTTTGACTTTTACATTAACCTTTTATTGACTGCTTTGCCTGTCCATAATTAACACTCACTTTAGCTAAAGTGGTTAGTTTGAGCGCAAAGGGGGCTCTGGCCCTTACTTCAGTGACGGCCCTTGAAGCTTCCGCCCCAGCTGCAGTTCAAGTGCACTGCGCTGCATGGAGGGAAAGGCCTCTGTGGAATAGAGGCGATAGAATCCTAGATACCTTTCACATTAGCATACCATTTGAGTGGGGGCCTGCTAGGCTATAGGGTTTCAGGGCAAATTGAAATGAGTGATTGTATTGCCAATCTCTCTTGACCGAGCGCCAGATGGGATAGTTAGGCCCATATCTGTCTGGGGTTAATCCATTGGAACAGCCTGGACTCACAAACACGTTCTCTTCCCTCCTTAACCTCCCACACACCTCTTTGTCTTTGACCTTAACTTTAAGGTGGGCTGTTCTGATATGGGAAAGTCTTGTGGTGAGCAATGTTTTTTACGCCGCTGTGGCTTACACTGAATTTCTAGCAAGAGCCCAGGAGAGCTTAAGGCACCTCGCTTGATATTGACTTTTTGTTTGGTTCCATTTTAGCAGTCAAGGGACGGTACCTTATGAACAGTGGTAGATTGTGTAAAAGTGTGTGCTGAATTACCTTCACTATATTATCTTTGATAGTCTTCCAATCTTGATTTCTTTTATATCTCTGCTGAACCCGGAGTGTTCTATTTGCAAGCTAATGTTGCAAGATGACTTGTCAGATAAATGCAGCTGCTCTGTTGAAGGCGGCTGGTCAGGTTTTTTTTACGGTATGTAGCCTTTCATTATGAGACTGGACAGGAGAAAAGAGCCGAGTGTTTTCTCTCACAGCTCCGCTGCATGAAAACTTAATCACACCAAATCAAAGGCCTGGGTTCCATCGGCCTCTGGTTTCCTCAAGCTGATGTCAGCAGAGCCACACAGTGTGTGTGTGTGTGTGAGTGTGAGAGAGTGAGTCTGGGTCGCCCCTCTCTCTCTCTCTCTCTCTCTCTCTCTCTCTCTCTCTCTCTCTCTCTCTCTCTCCCTCCCTCTCCCTCTCAAACACACACACATGGATATGTATGCCAGCCATGTCCTCCTCCTCCTCTGAAGTGGCGCTTCCTTTAATTCACACCCTAAATAAATGATGAGAACATTTAAACACACAGCTCGTCGCAAAGCCCCAAGGTCGCCTAATCGTATTATTTATGAAGTGATGTGCTTCATAATGGTACTTAGTGCATGTTAACAGATGCTATTATCAGGCCCTCATCCAGAGAGCAGAAGATATATTGGAACAGTGGATGTTAATGCTGGTTCTCACTACCGTAGCGCAGCAGCTCTTTAAAGGGCAAACCGCACCAAAATGCAGCACTTAGGCTGAGAGCCAGTTCAACATTAAGTGGCTTCAGTGAAAATATATAACCACATATTGTGGCAGCCCCCTCTGTCCCCTGACAACCTTAACATCCCCTCCTCTCATCCATAACCGACCCCGATATCCCTGTCTGTGGCTCTCTGTGTCCTCTCCATTCTCTCCTTAAGTTGATGGCCACAAGGTGGTGGTGGTTGTGTGTTTTTGTGTGGTTTGGGGGGGGGGGTTTGTGTGTGTTTGAGGTTTTTTAGGCTCTAGATGGGGCAAAGGGATGTGACAGGACAGACTGTGGCATAATGACTGAGTTGGGAGTAAAAGTGGCCTCAAGGCTGGAGAAAATGCTTGGACCACCACTTGGAAGAAACACACACTGCACACATGACATACAAATGCTGTCCTCCACCTCTCCCTCATGCACCTCCAGGCCAAGGGTCAGCTTCGTCTGTCAAGAGGCAGAGGGAGAGCAGAGTTACAGCAGAAAGCAACACTGAGTCATGGCAGTAAATATTTACACAGTCTGACAAAAGATGTGGCTAAGGTCTACAGGGGGCGGGGGGCGGGGTTCCAATCACTTTAGAAATGACAACTAACCCCAGATTATTAATCATATAAAAATCACGCAGTTATATGAAAATGGTCCCGCTGTGTGCGCCTGTATGTGTGGAAGATGAATTGGACACAAATCGTGATACATGATGTCACAGATTATCATCAGGTGGCTCCTGTCGCATTCATTTATGGCTTTAGAAGTACTTTCCCCAACACATGACGCTCTACCCCTCCCTGAGCTCCATTAATCTCAATGGGTTTTACTGACTTTTTAAAACAGTTGTCCCAAGAAATGAATATCCCTGTGTACGCACAGACACACTTACTCTCATATCCTGGAGGTTGTAACAGAGGCCAGTGTTATTAGAAGTCATAAAAAGAAGAGGAAACACAAAGGTTTACCACCTCCTGGTCAAACACACACTATGTTTAGTGGCAACTTAACACACACAGAGACACACGCATGTGTTTGTTTTTCTTTCATCACATGAATTGACTTTTCGATGGCAATTGTTTCAAAATGTTACAGTTATATCTCCAAAAGCTTAAAATAGAACTCAGGCAGTTTTGTAAGTGAGGTTAGACACGTGTCCTAATGCTTATGAGCGTCTGCTGTTTGGATTTGATGGGAGGGAGGAGTTAATGGGTGCATTTGTTTCCCCTGTTGTGTCGCCTCAGGTGTCACTCCAGCCTGGCCCAGACGTTACCGCCTGAGGAGGCTCCAGTGGACCGACCCTTCTGGGGCACGGATGACCCCAACATGCCGCTCCCCTTTGATCTGGCTGACATCATCAACAGAGTGGAGTCACTTCTCTGGAGGTGGGACCGTATTGAAATGTCCCTATGTAGAAGTTGTATACATACCATACAGCATACACTCATTCACAGACGAGTGCATTAGAGGTTAGTGTAGTGAAGTACATAATAACACACAAAAAAAAGTCTCAAAATGATTTCCAAAGACCAAAAAAAGACAATTTTGTATACACACGGGTACATGAATTTATTATGTATATGTGATATTACTTATGGACATATTCACAACATTAGTAAAGTATACAAAGAATAACAACAACATGTACGACTGACTTTAATAAAGTATAAAATTAATAAAAGGGGGAGATCACATCGCATGAAGGCCTTTCCGCCACTTGTTGTCTTCAGACCTCAAATCAGCTTTATCAACGTTGATATACTGATGGTGTCATTGTTCTTTTTCTTGTTCTTTTTATTTCCTTGACCAGGATGTGAAGGATGGATAGATGAAGACAAGATGAAATACCTACCAGCTTTTTCCGAATGGCCCCCCTATTTGCTGAGGGGACAGACAACTGACGGCATCTCTGTTGTGATCTCATGGAGACTGATACTCTTTTGAGTGGGGCATCTACATCACCCCTTGGGCCACCCTCCCCCCCCCTGACCACCCCAGCTCACCCTGGCATCGCGGCGTCTGTAGCTTGGATTTGGCTAGAAGGAACCCAGAGCTCCACAATAGAACCAGAATAGTGCTTCAGTAACATGCTAACAACACAGGCTTAGCAACAAGCTGTTAGGGTCACAAATGGTCTAACAAATACTAAGTGGAACCTGCATTTCAGTGTTAGCATACATTGTGCAACTGCAGTATTTATTAATTCACTGTACTTTGTTACTTACTCTCATGTAACCCAGTCATGCTTTTATCAGTGGATTGACTCATTCTTCGTAGTCCCAGTTCAGTACATACACATATATGCTTTCACACAGTGTTATAATACAGTATAGAATGGTAAAAAAAAAAAAAACAAACAAAAAAAAAAACAACGAAATGGTATTGTATAGTTTAATCCTGCTTAATGTGTTCGGAAGTGGAATGAGCTTGGAAAGAGACCAAAGAAAGATATGACAAAAAAAAAAGTTCTGAATGTTTTTTTCTTCTTTTTTTCTTTCTTCTGTTGACGTTGCAAAGGTGCGCTTGTGTAGTAAGTGTAGCGTGGCAGTGTGTGTGTGTGTGTGTGTGCGTTTGTCATCATGTGACGATACATGTGATCAGTCGCCGGTTGCGTGTTTGTGCATGCGCACGTTGCCTCTCCCATGTGTCTACAGGAGGGTGTGTGTGTAAGAAGGTGATAGAGTGCGTGTGTGTGTGTGTGTGTGTGTGTGTGTGTGTGTTAGCCTGTAGGCAGCCTGCCAGTTGTTTGTTCTTGAAGACGTGCATATGGAGAAACAGAGACTAGCAGCAGGGCCCCTCTGCCTCTGCTCTGATGAAAGGCAACACTGATAGAATGACCTGGAACATAACCGCTGTTTCTCATAATTACAGCTGTTCAATCGCTTTTAATTACTCTTAAAGTGTGTACAGCACCACATTCCCCTGTAATGCTGCAGGCCATCTGAGAAAGTGAGAGAAAGATCCAGCGCTTCTGACAAAATCCACTTTCAAAAAAAACAACTAAAAAGGGTGGAAAAGGGGGCCAACGTCAAAGCAGTGTAGCAGCCCTTACTCGTTTGATTTCTCTCTCTGTCATGATGAAGTAGGGACGCTGTTTACTACTAAAATTGTAGAATACGCTCCTTTTTCTTTTTTTTTACTTCTGAAGTTTTTTTCCAAGATGTTAATGGTTGCCAAATGCTGTTGTTGCTGCTTTGTTTTTTTTTGCTGCGCCTCTGTTGTTGTCAGAGATTTGTTTGTAGATCGGCAGTAGCATTGACTCGTTTGAATCACTCTGTGCTCTCTTCGCCACAGCTTGTCAGTCTAAAGCAATAGGAATGGCAGTAATTAAAAACTGTGTTTTATCCAATGACCTGCTGTTCTTTCTGTGCCTTTACCTGTCTTTTTTTTTTGGCAGAAAAAGAAGAAGATGAAAGGGAGAAATATGAAACATTTTTATTCAATAAGAACCAATCTGTTCCCATGTAAGATATAGGTGGAATTGGACCCCCATGTTTTTACAATAGCCCATGGGGTTTTTTTACTAACACAGGTTTTCCAACATACTTAGAGAGGGGGGGTGAGGTGAAGGATGTTCATCTGCAACTTGCAACTTCACCGATGCGTGTTGCTAATTTTACACACTGCACCTTTAAAAGCAGGATCTTCCACGAGGCAAACACACTGCTCAAATCTCATACCAGAGTAGCCATTGAACATATCTGAGTCATCTTTTTCTTTCCTGTGTGTGCCAGATGAGTCATGTTTACTCAAGCAGGACAAGTCAAAGTGACACTGTCAATCACAAGCAAGTGTTCCGAACTTATGCATATAAAACATATCTGCCTATTTCCCGTAGGGCAAAGCTTTGGTTTTCCAAACATGTTCACACAAAAGCAAACATTAGTTTTAAATACTAATTAGGTAAGAATTAACATGATCCTGTCAAATGTTCACAAAGCAGAAGAACTGGATTCCCATCTCTCCGTTACCTCAAACTACTGTTCCGTTGCGGGTTTAAATATTACACACAGAAAAAAAAAGACTTTAATTATTTTATTAATTTTTAGTGTGCACTCTCACACTAACACACAGTGTCTGTATGTGTATCAAAGGAAACCTTTGTGTCAGATTATGTGTGGATTTTTTTTGGAGCGGTAGCAGCTTCTTGCTGTTTTCTCTAAACTTCAAAGGAACTGGCCGGATTAGCAGAGCAAACAGCCCCCGTGACAAACTGATTGATGGATTGACTGATAGAGTGATGTCACTCCCAGTGATGAAGTGATGGCTAATAATGTGTGTGTGTGAGTGTGTGTCTCTCCAAAACCTCAACTGCTCACCCGCCCCCCCCACCCCGCCAACGCTGGACCGCCATCCCAGAGGTCACCCATGTTAACTACTTCCTGTATTGGGTGAGTGACTGACTGATGGATAAGTGTGGAGCGCTCTCCCCTCAGGGACCCTCTGGAAAAAAGGCCCCACTTGAAGAGACAATTACACTGCGCTTTGGTGAATGCCACAGGTATGCATTGTTCTGACCGGGGTCAACCTCCAGCCAACCAGCCAAGCCAGCCTCAATTAGGCCAACAATAGGCGCAGGCACAGATAAAATAACCAGGTGTGTATGAGAGAAAGGTACCAGTTTGGGGTCATTTCCCAGTCAAATGTGTCACTGTGTGGCTATAATACTGTAGTCCATTGTGGTGCAGATAAAACAAATCAGGAAATGGTTCTGAATTCTGAGGAATCTGGATTATTAAGGGTTATTAAGAATGATTAAATTATTTTGGCGAGTGATTCTGTCGATGATAGAGAAGGACAATTTTTTATTCATAACTGAGGTAGCGTGACCATAGCCCTAATGTTATTTATTGTAGATTATGCGGGGGGGGGGTTCTTCTGCGTAAATACAATACACGCTACAGTATTTGTGTTTTATGTCGACAAGAACAAATACATGTGTAAAACAGTCCCAGAGTGCTGTTGCACAAATGAATACATGCGTGTAAAGTACCTGACTGTTTGTGTGTGTTGCAGGTTCCTGGGTGGTGTTTGAGGCCCCGAGGCCTGAGAGTCCGTCGTAATAGTAGAAGCAGGCTGAAGCGCTGAAGATAGCATCGCCGCTCTGGGGCAGCTGTCAACAGTGGGAAGGGCTGCACTCATTTGTCACTAACACTGACAAACACCACTCAGCACCGACAAAACACTGACTTGATTGAATACTTGTGAAGCAACACAGGCTCTAATGTTTTGCAACTGTTAATTGCAGTAAAGGTCATAAAAAGGCAAACGCCAGAGCTTTTACATCAGCGTAAGTACAACTTACCGCTCCGTAAATGACATGAAAGGTCATCCAAACATTTAGGTCACTTAATCGTTAGCTCACACACAAAAAAAGATTCAGTAATAGAAATCTTAATATTGTTCGTTAAAGTTGGAAGTTGGTTTACACAGTGTGAGCCACTCCAGCCACGTTCATAGAGCTCCTCCATGAGCCTTGCTTCCACTCGATTGTTCTCTTTGCCACGGAACATGTTGCCAGAGATTAGTCAATGCACGGATTAAAAGGAACGGCGTTATTCTGTATCCAGAACAATGAGGACAATAGCATTCACCTGGTGGCACCGCATATTTCCACAGAGGTGTGCTTATTGTGACGTAACACCGGCTCCAATGAGAACATTCTTTACAGGTGTCTTTCTAATGCTGTGTTTGTGTGTTTGTGTCACCAAACAGTCCGTTGCCCTATTAAGATTTGCTTTCTATATTTATCACTTAAATAAGATTGAACAGTGTGCAGTTCAAACCTAATCTCGAATATGTTTCTCTTTTGACACAATAATTTAATTATGTAATCAACACAATCTGAATTCTCTTCCTCTCTGGGTTCAGAAGTCCCGAGCATCTCTTTCTACAAACCGGCTGTCTTGTCTGTTAGCAGAGTGATCACCACTGGCATGCACACTGCCCCTCAGTTCGCTTAGTATTAGAACTAGAGTGAGAGTAAAGTGATGGTGAAGTCTTGATGCTGATGGTGATGCTGTCAAGATCTTGGCAGCTTAGCTGCTCTGACGGGTGGCTGGAGTGTCTGTGTGTGTGTGTGTGTGTGTGTGTGTTAAGAGAATGTAGAGTGGATCTTAAGGGAAACAGTCCTTTCAGATCAAACAGCAGTCTGATCAAATGTGGAGCATGCTTGTGGGTCATTGCTGTGGCCTTGGCTCTAGTGACCAGCAACCCCCGGAATCATTCGTCCTGTAGGACCTTCCTCTTTTAACTCCATCTGTCTCATTTACATTCTGAAGCAACTGACCCATTTCTCTCATTCAGTCATAGTCGTCAACCGGTGGATCCTCATAACCCTCTGTTTCTCGTACACACCACACTGTCTTGTCATCGCGGGGCTTTGCAGTCATTGGCTATAGGTGGACTGAAGTTGTTCAGAATCAGATCGGCAGTTGGGGCCGATTAGCCGGGACTTGCAAAACTCGTCAGTGACTAAATGATCAGTCTGAACATTGTGTTGTGGGAACTAGGCTACAGGGAGCCACACGAGCCAGTTTTACTTGTCAGAGTTCAACATATAGCTTCTGTTGTCACAATTACAGCGTCGCCTGCACTTACTTGCGTATCACTCAAAGTCAAACGCCACTTATACCTAACTCACTGTCTTACCTTTGTAAGCCCTGTTACTATGCTGCCATTCATGTCAGTGGGATTAAATGGAAACTTTTTCCAGCACCATCTCCCCAAGTGGTCTTGATGTGAGGCCAAGAATAATATATTCATCTGTATCTCATCTAAAATGGATAAAAGGAATTTTTGATACGCCCCCCCAAACTCTCTCCCACATACACCCCCCCCTCACACACACACACACATACAACACAGTCTCAGTGAGGACACTGCCTGCTTTCCCTTGCCCCTTACCTTACCCCTTAACCATTGTTACTAAATGCCTTAACTTAATCCTACATGAACCCAATTCTAACCCTAAATCTGAAACCAAGTCTTAACCCTCAAAAAGCCCTTTACCATTGTTAGAACCAGCCACAATGTCCTCACAAGGTGAAATGACCTCTAAATGCTCGGTTTGAATCTCTTTGTGCAGCTTCTCCTCTTAAGATACTGCATTGACGTCCATTCATTTGGACAGCCTTAACAAAGTGTTTCCCCTGACCTAATCCATTACCAGTTAATGCCTAAACCTAACCTTAACTACAATTCAAATCTTAGCCATAAACTTAACCAGTTCCTCAGACCAGGTTTTGATATCCATGTGCACATACACATACACACACACACATGCAACAGAAGAGAGAAAAGGATCATTTGCTTTTTGAAAGGTAGCCATTAATGCTTTGACAATTACTGAAGCATATGTCAGTATTTCAATATAGTGATGGTCATTTAATTACACCTTGAACCATATCAGTTTAGGATTCATGAAACTTCACAAGTATGATGATTTTTACTCATGTTTACTTCCTGTTACATTAACTGTTCTTTACAAAGCTTCATACTATTTCTTGCTTTGGCACTGATATTCCAATAAAAACTAAAATACAATTTTTACTTTTGGACAAATTGTGAAGAAAAAAAAGCCTCTAGATATTAAGATGATTTAATACAGAGTGGAAGAAGTGGACACAAAGCAGCACAAATGGAAGCAGGAAGATGATACACAGAGACCAACCATATCTGCTCCAACCTTGAAGTTGACTTGCTGGCCAGCCCTGCTACCCACTCACACACACACACACACACACACACACACACACACACATATGCATGCGTTCCCATCACCAACGCTGTTGCACCTTGATTGACAGCTCTTCAAATGAGTGTCTGAGTAGCACTGGGCTCTGGCCCTCCAAGTAAGTGGGCCGTCAAATTACATCCAGAGGAGCGGCTGGACCCCTCTCCCTTGGCAGAGGAGATCTATTTATTTGTCTGTTTATTTGCTTGGTTTAAATATTCGGTGGGGGAAAAATATTGAATTTTTGTCCCCCGGTCAAAGTCCTCTCATATTTAGTTAATAAAGAGTAGAGGAGGTTGTTTGCCCAGAAAAGTGCAGGATAGGGGACTTTATTTAAGGCAGTCCTCAGAGAGAGTCGGTGACCTTCTTCTCATAGAAGAGAGGGTTGTGTACACATGTGCCGGAGATTCAATGCCTCTGCCTTCACCAGGCTGTGCGGTCAGACGCATTATCGCTTCTCTTCTCTCCTCTCCTCTCCTCTCCTCTCCTCTCTTCTCTTCTCTTCTCTTCTCTTCTCTTCTCTTCTCTTCTCTTCTCTTCTCTTCTCTTCTCTTCTCTTCTCTTCTCTTCTCTTCTCCTCTCCACCTCATATGTCTCTCTCCTGGCTCTTCTCTTCCTCCCTCCTGCCTGTCTCTCTCTGCAGAGCTTTGCTCTATTTGACTGGAGTCTCTCTTTGGATTCCCTGGGCTGCATCCAGGTTAAACTCTTAATTGCCTCGGCAGTGGGTGGTTTAAGGCGCTGGCTCACTGCAGCTCAGCTGGTCCCTGTGCAGGGGGCTGCAGGGTTATTGTGGGATGAGTTGTTCCGTGTTGGATTGTGTCTGCTGTACGCTGGCAGACAGAGCTGGGAGGTGATAAAGACTTATTAATATAGATGATGGAGATAACCTCTGACAGCAGCTCCTATCTATCTATCTATCTATCTATCTATCTATCTATCTATCTATCTATCTATCTCTAAGTTTTAACATTCAATAGTGCCGATAATTTTCCCCCTTAGTCCAAAATGAATGATACATTTCTTGAGAGACAAACGCAAGGGTTATGTTTCCAAAATCAACACCACTAATGCCTTCTGAATCTTTGTGTTCTCCACTCCTTAAAACATGGATGCATGTCCTGCAAACACACACACACACACACACACACACACACTGAGCCCCACTACACCCAAGCAATCAATAGCCACTAGTGAGATAAATCTCAGATGATACATGCATTTAATGTAATTGTGAACAGCTTACTGTTCGCTTAATGATAACTTTTCCTTCCTTTACCCTGACTCAGTTCATTCTGTTTCTGTGATTGTATACAGTGTAATTTATACTCGTTTTAATAAAGCTTTATTTAAATAAAAATAAAGACATTTGTACACGTGCTTTGTGCTGATGCTTAACGTCTTCTCTTTTTGGTGTAGCAGCGTTATAGCGCCACGTACGAGCCTAGCTTATGTACTACAGTGTTTTGGGCGTCTGAATAAAGAGATTTTTCAGAAAATCTGAATTTTTTTTTCAATAACAAAGAAAAAAATGACATGTAAATAAAGATAGTTTCCATTTTTTTTCCATTTCTGTGTCTGATAGGGCCTCGGTCATCTTTTCCGCTCACTGTAGCAGAACAAGCGTTGTCTACTGTACATGGACTTTGAACCCAGAGAGCTTCAGAAGCACACAATACAAAGGCTTTATTAGCAAGTTAATGCCCCCCCATCTCAGTGCTCCACCCCACCATTGATTCCTGTTTAAAAGGCTTTGGTTAGTCGATACTACCTCCTCATTGCCATCTGTCTCTATTTACTAATAAATAAAGTGGAGAGCATTGACCGGTATGGTCAGGCCTGTAAAAGCATGCATGCTAATGAGCACTGAGACTGTGTGGCCAATGGGGGAGTGAGTAGGTGGAGATACTCCACCTTGTCACTAAGTCTGTCTCTGTCTCGATGGCTTTCACAACACACGGCACAGCAATCCAATCATGATAATTGCCAGCCGGTCCAGTTGTTGTTTAACATCCCTCATCAGAGGAAATGCAGCTTCACATCAGCTGCATAGATTTTTTTTCTCCCAGGCTTGCTTGTATGTTCTCTCTGTTTTCCTTCTCTCTCTCTCTCTCTCTCTCTCTCCTAGTTGTGCGTAGGTCAGCTCTTAAGGTCATGTTGAGTCGTTTGTCAGATGTGGCCCATGAGCACTGCTGTTTAACACTGTCACGCTGATCAATTACACGTCATATAGATGGGCTCTTTTGGAACAGCCCTAGTGGCACATTTGTTTCTAAAAGGCGTTACATTTTTCCGATCCACCTCCATCTTCTCATATGTTTTAGTTTTGCTACTTTGGGAGAAATGAATGTTTGAATAAAAAAGGGAAGTGAAGGGAAAAAAGAAATTGTTCATGTGAAGACAAGCACAATATACCTGTATATCAACACACGCTGCACTCACTCAGTACATTTAAAAAATAATGTGCATGGCAACATGCTAGTCCGACTGAAACTAAACTAAATCAAATTTCTCATAGTCAAAACACCCAGATAATACAGTTGGGATTTGAGTAACTACGGCATGTTTATCTTCAACTGGAAACAAACAAACGGGCGTAAGCGCTCTGTATGTGTTCCACAGTTTGACCCAGAAATAACAGAGGAAACTGGAACGGAGAAGAAGAAGAAAGAAGCATGCAAAAATCCAGACTGATGCGTCGTTGGATCGAAAGAATTAAATGTTGAAGTTGATGGATGGTAGAAACACACCGACTGACCCTCGACATGATATCAACTAGCCGCCAGCTAACGTTGTTGTGGCCTGTGACGTAAGGTCAACTAGAAAATGCCTAATACTAACAAGCTGAAAGGGGGCATATTGCCACCTAATGCGGCATATATGGCAATATTCAATAAGTTGATGCGTTGCTAGTGCTTGTATACTGTGACAAAGGTAGTCTAATTTAATGACATGGTAACATGCTGACTGATGATTCAAATACAGAACAATTATTAGCATACTCCTACTGATTTGAAAGAGGAAGAAAACGATGGCTTTACACATTTAAAGCACCCGTTTACACACACATTCAAGGGCGTCGGGTCCATTTGGTTTGACACTGATTTCCTGAGTGACGGGGTGGTGCTGATGTGTGGAGCCTCGAAGAGCTCAGCATAACACAGTACTGCTGTGTCAACTGTGACCCCGGCAACCCCGCAGGAGCCACAGAATGGGCTCTGTGACTCAGGTGAAATGAGGGGTCAAGGGTCAGCTGTCCAGTGTGTCAGGGCTTGCTGATCAGGAAGTGTAGCCTCTCGCTTCAGGGAGTACATAGGGTGTGTCATGTTTTGGACACATATTCACACTCTGACATAAATCTTTCATGCTTACATGCAGTGGCGCTCCAGTGCTGTGCAACCAAAGTAGTGGAAAGATGCCTTTAACCGTTTCTCAAAAGAGCAATTACTGGCATCTACCTGATTAGTAGACCGAGAGTGCTAGTGATTATTGGATTACCTGTGTAATTGCAAGTGAGACACCTTCAAATACATACAGACAAATACAGACCTGCTGTAACTTCTACATTTTTTCATTTGATGTAAAAACAGCAATCGCCACATCTTTTACCAGTATAATTTCTGTCGTAATTGCAGTGGAACAAAGCAGGCTGGGAACATGATCTTAAATATTATAACACGTAATATTTGGGAATTAAAATATCAATATTAAAAATGGTGAGTTATATATTCTGTTGTAGCCAAAATATTCCAAAAATGCCTGTAAATCAATATTCCTATCCAAGGTGTGGACCATTCCATTTTGGTTGCCTTTTATGTATGTCATCTACCTCAAAACCCTAAGAAACATCAGTGTGAGGAAAGTTCAGTTTTATACAAGTAAACCAGTGTTTTGTCTTTTTATTTTTTCATTTTATGACATGGTTAAAGCAGAACTTTGCACGTCTGGTCACTTTTTTTGCCCTTTTTGCTCCCCCTAACGTTTTGGAGTACATACTGTACCGCTGACGCTCACCCCTCCCTTCCCCTCTCCTGGCCATGTGCATTCATTTTCAATGGAGCTGGTGATTGCAACCTGTGGAGCCCTGTCCATGCCAGTCAGCATCCATTTTGCATCCTTCTTGCCCTTCGAAAAAAAAGGCGGTCTGATGTTTACTCACTCGATTGGCCCTCTAACTTGGTCAGACATCAATTTCCACTTCCTCTGACAATGGTTCTCACTTCTTTTTCACCCGCTCTGCCATGATAAACATCTAAAATAACACTATTGCTGCCCTGAAGTGTCATACAGCAATTAAAGTTTCTCCCAAGACTCAAGACTTTGCCATTCAACCATCATAGTGACCCCAAAGTTGTTAAATTAGGATAGAAATCCTGCATAGTTCCACTTTAAGCACTAAAGTACATGGAAGCCAAACAAAACAACAAGACAACAAATTCCATGATCCCATGTAGCTTCCCTGTGTCATCAAAAGGTCTGTTGTTAATGTTTTGAATGAGAGACCACTGTTCCAATTCAAATTGCTAACTGGGTTGTGATAGTGTGTCATCTTTAAAAAGTTTGGAATACATTGGTCTTGGCAAAAACTAAACCTCACTTGGGTAAATTCAAGTCAAAACATTCCTACTTAAAACCTTCTGGGGCAGTCTCATGCAGAGTTAAACAGTACAAAGGTTCATGTTTGTTTGTCTCAACCCTTGCTCTTCTTCTGCGGCTCACTCCCAATGTAGACACATCCAAATGGACCCCCTACCTCTGCCATGCTGAGGCAGTCCTTCCTCCCATCCTTAATCCAAAGTCTTGGGTTGTACGGCTCACTGTTGTTCTGAGCCACCCCAGCATCCTGCTCTTGCTACGAAGGGAAAACAGCTGCACTGTAGCCGAGTTTCCTTCCCCTTCTCATTTGATGCAGACTCTGCTGGCTGCCCAGATCAAACTGGCCCACAGTGTGATGCTGAGTCCTGTCTGCAAACAAGAGAAGGCCTGTGCATTAAAGACTCGCTACAGGGGCACTCGTCCTAGAAATTTCTCTCCAAAAGCCCCGGAGAGGGTAATATTACAGGGAGAGTTTCCATGTGTACACCCCTAAGTGTGTGTTTCTATGTAATTTCAGGAGATCAGTTTTACACCAAGCACATTTGTTGTGAATTGTTATGAGGAACTCCGAGTGTCCTAGGCAGGGATGTATGTTTGCGTATGGACAGTGGGGACATGTCCCCATCATTATTTGGAGAAAGCCAGATTGTCCCGACCAATATTAGAGACGGGGCGATGGGTACGTGTGTGCGAATGCTGTGAGAGGAGAGTGAGAGTGAGTGAGTGGGTTTTACGAGCATCAGTGAACGCATCACAGCCGAGCAGAAATATGGCTGCGAGTCACAAAGGAGATGAGAGAGAGCGAGAGAGAGAGAGTGCAGGTGATGTGCTGTACTGACAACACAACAGTGAGTTTTTAGTGCCATACCTAAAGCACACAGGGTAATCTTTTTGTCTTCCCCTTTTTCTCTCGCCTTCATTCCTTAACACACGTCATTTTGTTCATGTCTACTTCGAGAGGCAAATCAGCAGGCGTCATTTTTATGCGAAAATCTTAAAGATGTGATGTGCACCTCAGACTAACATTAGGGACTGACTTCCGTCATCTTGACTGAAGTGGGGAGTAGCGACACAGACTTCAACATAAAGTAAATAAAAATAACCACAAATGAAAAGCAAAATAAAGTTCTATCAATCATGGCCCTTTTGGCCAAACAGGTGTCCACACGTGTCACTAGTAACAAGTGTTTTTGAAACATACGTTAAGCCCTTTTAATGAAGACGATGTTGCAAAGCTATGAGGAAAACCGTGGTCTTTTTCTTAGACCTAACCAGTATTTTATGTGCCTTAACCTAGTCACTGCACCTATGAAAAAACTGCTTTTATAACCAGGAGGGGTTATCTCCATCGTCACTTCCTCCAAACACTGAAAAACATCACAGATGCTTACAACACTATTAAAATGATAGGCACATCTGTAGATAATTGAAACTTGAGAATGCAGTTATGTTGCGTGGGAATGTGTTTTTAAGAAGTTGCTGGGTGACGGGGGATCATGGCGGATATCCTACGACACAAACGAGTGCTGCCTAGAATGCAGCAAACAGGAGGAAAAAAAGATGTCACAGGACTTGAAACGTGGATGAATTTACAGGTGAACTTGGATAAAGCAACATAATATAAATACAACAGATTGAGATCCCACAAAAGGATCCACATGCAGTAACAACTGAGAAACATTTTGCTAGAGGGAATTGTGTTTTATTATTATTTTTTTTTGTCAGAAATCATAAAAAAAACAGTGGCACTGCAGTTTATTTTGGAATATATCACTGCTGTCTGAACTTTGATATTTTAAGCATTATAGTGTGACACTAATCTTTATTCCTTATTCAGAGAGCATCTAAAGTTTTTAAGTCGTAGGTATGCTTCCTTCATCTTTGTTCTACCACAGTTCTGACAAAAAAGAAGACAGGCACTCCTCACTCTCCTATTCCTCTCTTCTTGCTCTTTTCCCCCTCTTGTCTCCTTGCCTTCTTCCTCCACTCACTCTGTCCAGGGAGTCATTATTGCTTTGGTAAATATTTCATAGGCCTCAATACCTTTGCACACAGCCACCTGCCAGCCGCCTCTCCTCTCACTCACAGACCATGGATAGACAGATCAAAATGAAAGAGAGCAAAGTGAAGTCGGAGGAGGAGGAGGTGGAATAAGAGGAAGGGAAAAGGGAGTCTGCTTTCTCTGCCTGCCTATTGTGCATTTACATTTCCAGCGAGCGGGAACTCTCTGGTCTGTATCCTGGCTTCATAACAGCCAGAGTCCTTTCAAAGATAGAAAGATTCCCTGGATGATGTCAAATCTGTGCACGACAACGATTTGTTTTCCGAGGCTCTTCTTTACCCACCGTAAGCATTTTTTTTTTTTTTTTCCCCTGCCGGCACTTAAAAGGTGCTAGTTTAATTTCTGAGACGGTTGTGCTGGAAAAGCAGGGCCATATAGAAAGCGGTGCAGACGAAAGACAGAGTGGGCGCGAGCGCGAGCGCGAGATAAGACAGGGAGAGAGAATACTAAGATTCTCCTTCTTCTGACCTTGAAGAGGCCTGTGAGCAGCGTGCACTCCCCCCTTCCTTTCCCAGTCCCACCTGTTTACTTTGACTGGGTGAGACAGGGATCTTGCATCACCTGCGGTGTCCTCTCTTTTCTGTCTCTTCTCTCGCTTGCCCTGTGTCGTTCTCCCCACTTCTTACCTTGAAAAAGACTCAAAAGAAGTAACGTTCCAGAGATGAAATATTCAGCTTGGATGTAAGCGCTTTAAGTTGTTTCAGAGTGGATAGCTTGTTGCCACAGAGCTTTGACTTCATAAATAAATGGTCAACACTGGCCTCTTCAACTGCTGCCTCCTGTATATATATGGCTGAGTTGTTCGTGTGCCTGGGGCTAAAGCCCTGCCAGTAGGTTTCAGGCCTTAAATATGGATAAGCTGCGAAACTCCTCTGGACACAGTCCTATGTAGTCAGTATAATGTAGAATAAAAGTCAGCTGTACATGTGGCAACACACATCAAACAGAAAATGGGAATTCTTTGTACCATCTTGGGAAATGCGAGAGTTGGGTGTGGAACAAGGGCTATTAGTTTAGACGTGTGCTACATTCACAGCGTCTGTCATTTTCACTGCAGAAACGTTTGGTATGGTATTTGTCCTGAGCGATCTGATCATGTCCAGATTAAATTACAAGTTCACGTCTAAACACCACCATTTGAGCGATAGCAGTCTTAAACGTGTCGTCAGATCTGGTCACAGAAGTCACATCCAGAGGGGTTTCATACATTCATTTATTTGAGCCACAATAATAACAATGATCATTGTTTTATTTATTTTTCGAATGATCGAAATATAATTTCATGTTGCAGCGGCGTGAGATGTGAGTATTTTTTTTTTCCCCCACACACAAATACACTGACACCAGTCAGACTTGTTCTCACTCACTGACACTGTCATGGTGTATTTGAATAAAAGGCACGTGAAGCCAGATATGATCGTATGTGATCACAGGAGATGCATCCAGGACGCATTTTTAACGCGAGATGCAAACGTTTGTATTTAGCACTATCCATCTATCGGATCACTGAGGACAAAATGTCAGTAACCAGCTCTGAATGGGGCCAAAGAGATCATGTGAAATTAACCTGTGAACATTTGGTCATGAATCACTCAGCGTAACCCCTATGTCATCATGTTACTACACACTTCTTTGCATTCCAACAATATTAGCTGACCATTATCCCCCCTACTCACATCTTTTCAACACCCTCAACCTCTCCTTTGCCCTAAAACCTCCAAACCTGCTCTGGTTTCTGTTCGGGGGAAAAGCTTGATGCTTGGTTTTCTTTGAGCTTTCCTATGTAAACGTGTGTTCTCACATTTGCCTTGCAGTGTTGGACATTTCTACCAGGAAATGAAATGAGTCTGTAACAAATGTTTTGGCTTCTGTTGAACTCTTAAGTGAGCAGGAGCTTGCCAACTGCCGCGGTATGTTTGCGTTCCCAGAAACCTCCAGGGATGGCGACTCCCTGAGCTTCCGGGTGGAGGCGAACAGTTTTTTCTCTTTGACTGAAAATAGAAAAAAAAGGGGGAGACAAAAAGAAATGTCTGACAGAGTTGAATAGTTATTAGGATAAGAGGGATTGAAATAAAGATTTTCTTTTGTAGATAAACATTAAGTCCTTTAGTATTTCATTTGTGTGTGTGGAGATATCATCTGGCTCTGGCCAGACCATTTAGCCTTGAGTGTTAATCTGCAGGTGAAAAGGGGACTGTGAGTGTGATAAAGGCGCCCTTGAAGACAGGTTTGGCTACCTCTTCGCTGGGGTCATGAACAATTTGTGCCGCGTTGATTTTTTCTGTGCGTGCATGTGTGTGCATGTGTCAAATGCGGTATTCTAACACCCAAGAGCCTTGCAGCCATAAATCAGCAAAAGGAAGTGGTGTGACACAGGCTGCAGGCCCTGCTGATATGGACTGGAGCTATAATGGGCCCTGTTTCAGATGAAAACAAGACATCAGCTGCACTGATCTTTACTACCCTGCAGGACTCAGGAGATTACCACTGTACTAGACGAAACACTATTCAGGTCACTCAGCTGGTAATAAAAAAACAAAAAACTTTTCCTTCAGCATTTTCTGTACCACACACACACACACACTCTGTAAAGTGTGCTTTGTCAAAAGCCATGACAGTACAGTAGCACTGCATGAATGATTAGCTGTATTCACTGTTTGTTCAAAGTGCACACGCAGAAAACAACGTTTATTATTCTGTCTGTTTGTGGCAGATAGGGCCTGGGTCTTGTTAGCTGTCAGGCCAAGCATCCACAAAGCTATTCTCTCACTTATTGATGGGGATCCACTAAATTACAGGCTCCAACAAGAAAGACGCCAGCGAAAAACAAAACAAAAAACAATCCTTATGAAAGTTTCCTAAGAGCCCCCTATATTTCAGCATTGTGTCTGTGTGCATGTGTGCATGTGTGCCTGCCTGCGTGCGTGCGTGCGTGCATGCCTGCGCGCGTATACAAGAAGAAAAAAGAGAATGACTCTCCAGAAGATCCCAAATGCTTTTTTCTTTTTTTTTATTGCACTTTCTCTTTTCTTTTGGCTGTCTTTCTTTGGTCAGACCCTGTCTAGTCTTGCTATTATCCTGGGGCGTTATCAGTGTGTAGCTGCCTCTTCAGATCAGGCCTGTGATAAGGGCTAAATAAATGGACTGCTTGGCTAGTGGACATAGGTCAAGCCTTGTTTCGCCCCTGTTTTTTTCATGTGTTGTTGTGTTTGTCTGCAGGGGAAGTGGAGGGCGCAGCACTAACAGGCTCTGCAGTCTAATGAACTTATTGATTTCAATTTCAGGGCTGTTCAAACGCGCCCACCCCACCCCCCACCTGCTGAAGCTTTCAACCACTGCTGGACATAAATTACTAACTTTGTTTCTTGTTGAAGCACTTTTTCTTTTTTTTTTTCCCTCTCTCGCTCATATCTCACAGGATGGGTCTGACAGGCTGCTATCTTGGAAATGCTGTTTTTAAATGTGTTAAAAGCTTCAGTGGTTAGATGGATACATGCGGTCTCGGTGAGGGAGGGTTTTCTGTGTGGCGGAACATACACCTGTCCCTGTGCTCAGTGTGTGTGCTCAGTGTGTGTGCGTGCGTGCGTGCCATAGGTTATGGATGCCATTAAAGACACTGACTGACCTCCTCCCATGGGGTCAGGGAGCAGCTGACGACTGGTTTGTGCATGTCTTTGCACATGCATGTGTGCGGGTCCGTGAGTAAGTGAGCATCCTCTGCTAATCCATATCAGGTGTCACATGCACAACATGTTTTCCTGACAAATTTGTGCACCCAGCCAAATATGGAGACCCGGGCCAACAGACGTGAGCACAGCACATTTCTCAAAGACGTCTTGCTCGCGGAAAAACAGAGGCCACTGGCAATCGGACAGGACGTGACCTTTTTGGTCTGCTCCTCGTGAGCACTGTTGGAGTCTCCACTCTTGTCTCAGTACATCTGATACTCCAAGTGATGTCCATTGGGCTAAACAGTTAAAAGGTCTGGTTGCTATATGTAGATGTACGACATCCCCCGTTTCTGAATCTGATACTCTGGGAATCACAATAGTAAGGCTGTGAGGTCTGGTCAGTTTTCCTGAGCTACCAATTGGCCTCCCACCAACAGGCACTGGCTATGGAGAACTAGAGCGATGGAGGGAGAGAGCGCACGAAAGAGAATTGATGCTGAGTAGCACAGGTTTTAATAGGGCTGTCAGAGTCATATTGTTTATGTCATGTTCCAGATTAATCCATTCTTCCTTTATGAGCCTCTGCAGCTACCGTAAATTGCAAGCACGAAGCCAGTCCACTGTTGAGTTACGCCTCGGGGATCACTGCCACACATGGGTGGAAAATAAATCATTTCCCCCGGATTTAAGGCCGGGCAATACCTGGGCCCTTTGTAAATAAAGCCATAGATGTTTTTACACCCCCCCTCGTTTTCGCTCTCCTGCCTCCAGGGCTCTTATTGAATCTCAAAAGGAGAGGGAGAGAGAGACGGAGAGAGAAACATGAGAGAATAAGAGAGAGCAGAGTTGAAGGGGGAACGAGGGAGAAAGAGGGAGGGCGAGAGAGAGATAGAGTGAAACAGAGGGGAAAGTCGGGAAAGAGATTCCAAGAGGGGAAGGATGAAGACACACAAACCAAGATAGCTTCGCCAAAACAGACAAGCAGAGCGCGAGCACGAGAGAGGATGCAGAGGTTGACTGGGGGTGATGTATGCACGATGTGCTGATTCCCAGGGTCCTCAAGGTGTTCGGGTTGAGATCTGTCAGACTGTCTGAACACAGCACCCTCTCTGGAGCAGTGGGCAACGAGCAGACAGCCAGCTTCACCAGCACAACCAGCAGAGCGGCCCTAGCCCAGCTACGGCACTGGCCGTGGCTGCACTGCAGGTTGCTTGCCTTCTCTCCAGCTCCTCCAGTTCTACCATCGTAACCTCTGGCCTCGGGGAGTGGTGCCAGAGTCTGCAAAGAAAGAGAGAGAGAGAGAGAGAGAAGGACACAGAAAAAGACCTGAACAACTTGTTCATCCTGGCTTGTGCAGACTGTCAGCCAGAGACAGCCAAAGGGAATGGGGAATGTGTGCGCTCCTCTGTCAGGACTTCATGAGTTATACATGATGTGCTATGTGAAAATGCTTCCTGTGTACTCTATGTATCCATGCTCTTTTCTATTTCTCCCTTTCTTTCCTTTAGCCCTCTTCCTCCCTCCCTCGTTCACACTCTCTTTCTCTCCACTGTTGCTTTCAAGAGCTTAAAGTTTGCTTTTCTTTCCTGTGACAAAGTATTCCCTGGTTGTTAAATGTTAATCAATGGCAGGCAGCAGGGTGACACAAGAGGCTCCAGCTTCTGGTGGAGCTCAGCCGGATCTCATCTTGGATGATACTGAGTTGCAGCAGATGTACACGTAACCACAGGGAGATCAGCGATAACTACAGTATACACTCCATCATGGCACAGCACTGTCCAGAGTCCAAACCAAATGATTACATAAACATGGCAACAGCTGAACAGACTCGATACTAATTCATTCTTAACGCAAGCATTTAACCTATCCATTATTCATATCTCCCACTATGCCAGGGGGCAAAAATCAGTGCTCCCGTTGCCCATATATCTGCCCAGCTACAGCTACAGGGTGATGCATTATTCAGGGCGTGCCAAGCTAAAGATTGTTCCACTCTTCTTGAGTGCTGGAAGCAACAATCATCTCACGAGGACAGTGTTCGCTGTCTCTAAACTCTTTGTCCTCTCCTTTTATAGGCTGGATTCACTTTCTGTCCCTGCTTCACTTAACCTCTCTGGCACTGCACTAAGTTTGCATCACTCATCTAAAATGCCTTGTTCCATTGCATTCTTCATCTATGCTCATTTTCATCTCTGTTGCATTTTTGCAGCGTCCTTGTCAATCCTGTGGCAAGAAAGCTTGGACTTTTTCTTTTTGTAAATGAAAAGCTTGTAACAATGCTGATTTATAAACCAGTTTGTTTCCCACTGCTCACTGTTGTCTCTCTGTATACATTTCTTTCGTCCCTTAAACTCCAGCCGCTGTCCTGTAATTTGGCCTCTTCGCCTCTGGTTTCTGTTGACGTGAACTGTCGCTGAAATGTAGGAACAAATCCAAATATATGTTTGTCTGTATCCTGGGTTTGTTGTCTCCTCGCTCTCTGTTCTGTATCCTCCCTGGCTTCTACTCAGAGAAGACATTAAAATTTGAGCAGAGAGGGGAAATGGAGAGCCTGGGCCAGCCTGGGGGTCCTGGTGTACTGCTGCACACTTTTGTCCCAGAAAACAGCGCATGGGTTGATAAGTTGTGAAGACTCTGGGATACTTGTTTAGGCTTGACTGAGACTGTTTCTGCGGGTGTAGAACATTATGACTTACAGTCGTTATTGCTGTAGCTTTCAACTCAAACTTCTTCTCAGTGTAGTTTTGAGTGCAAAAGAACTGACAAAGTGTACTTTACTTTTTACAACTTTTAGTGTTTACATAACAAGCATGCAAACATTAAACCTGACTGATTTGAGGACTCTGGTGTGGTATTTTTTGCTAAATCTGAACCACTGACCTTTTTTACAAAATAAACCAGGTTTACTGCAGGTAAGGGGACAAGGTTGATCTGCGTTCTTATTTAAAATCAGCACCATAATTTGATCTTTGTAAAACTTAAGTTGCTGCAGGTGTTCAGTAGGAGGAGTGATAGCCTTAGGGCTCTTAGCTACCATGAGGCCCCACCGAGATTTCCCATCATCCCCACAGTCTGGCAGCAGCTTTTCAAACAGCGCCCCTTCTGAAGTTGCCCTTGGTTCTACATGTGTAGCAGTAATTATGAATGAGGGGGACTAAGATCTGTACAAAACCATCAAACATTTTACAGCTTGCTGCTATTGTAATAAAGATCAATAGACATGGTATCAGTCGTGGTTTTGAAGGAGAGGTGGTGCTGTACATTTTCCCTCGCACATTTCCTCTCTTTCTTTTCTTTCTCTCTCCCTCGCTCATGTCCCCTATCATTTCTCTTTTCTTTCTTTCTCTCTCTCTCTCTCTCTCTACTCTCTCTCCCCATACAGAGCCAGTGTAGCACATCCGTTTTAATTGCTGTTTGTAAGGCCTCTGTGATGTGAGCTGGTAAAAGACACCCGTTCTGTGAGAGGAGAAGATAGAGACAGGGAGCGGCAACGGAATATATTCACTCCAGCGCTAGCTGGCGGTAGCAAAGGGCCAAGGCCAAACTTCAAGCAAAGTGGGCGCACAGTATACAATGTTGTCACAGTACACACTGTGTACAGACAGATGTGCAGACAGACGGACAGACATATAGTAAAGGAGGAAAAAAAAAATAATACGTGTACTGGCCAATGCACTGTGTAACCAAAAACATCCACAAACAACTGAACACCACCGCACTTCCCTCACACTCTGAGCCAGAGGCCTGGGAGTGCTGGGGCTGTTAAAGCAGCTTCTGCTACTGTGCTAAGGTCATTGGACCAGAGATGGAAGACATGGAGAAGCTGCAGATCAAACAGTATTCTGTCTGACAGGAGGAGATAAAGAGACTGTCAGCCTTGCCTCAGAACAAAGCAGCCCCTCACCTCACTGGCCCACAGCAGCTCCCTGACGGCCACTGATGCAGTGGTAAATCAAAAAAGGTGGGTAAAACTTAGATCAACGTCAAAGGATGATCACAATTCCAGCATCCACTGTTATAAAATATGTATACTTATATGAAGGGTCTTCTTCCAAACTACTGTGAATCCATTTTGGAAAATTGTTGGAACCCAGTGCTGACAAAAAGATTCTATTTCTGAGATAGATAGATATTTTTTTCTTTAGGCAGTAGTGTGTGTAAACCTCATTCTAAAACTGCCCTGTGTAGCTTTTGGTGATTTTGTTGTTGTTGTCGTTACTATTCTGCCTCTTATTTGTCTTACGACAATATAGTATTACTAGTATTTTGCATCTAAAAACGGGTTCTGAGGGAGCGGTTGTGTGTATAATGTGGCAACGAAGTGTCCTGTAAAACTGCTGAGCTGCCAGGTTTTTGTTCTGAAACTTTCTTTGTGTTTGTGACTTAATTTTACTTACTGAAAAATGATGGTGCCATTCTTTGCCAATATGAAAACCCAGTGCGGAGCACCGATCTCCACAATGCGTTGCGGAACCAGCTCATATGTTGACACTGTAAGGCGCGATGCTTTTCAACTGCATCTGATTGCTGAGACTTTATCTGTGATGCTCCTCTCTGGGTAGAGTTGCTTTTACCGCCTTGTCAGTGAGGGATTATGAATTTAAATGGACAGGATGACTCGGATATCAAACTGAGCACTGTACAGAGAATATAATATTTGCTGCTGAGCCTCAGTGCCTCTGTTTATGTTGAAAAAGACTGAAAAATAATCTGCCTCTCATTATACGGATATTTGACTGCCTTAAATAATGGCTGTGGATTACGTTCTCACTTTTTTTGCACTCATTCAAGTAATCTGGTCAACAATTGTCCTCGACGCAGCACTGAGCAACCAATACTGGCAACAGCAGAGAGGAACATACACGTGTCAAGTTTGTTGGACAAGAAAAAAAATAAACTCCATGAATACATGCTCTTCTCAGTTTTTATTCAGTATACAGTACATGCCATGGCTCAGCGGTGGCAATCGATGAGATTTGGTATTTAACTGTAAAGTTGAAAATGCACCCCCGTAATCTAGCTTCTTTGTTTTTCATGGCCACATCATTCACTTTCAGGGATTATCATTTTATCTGATAAATGAGGATTTCAAACAGTCTTATCAGCTGTTCTGTTGCAGTTGTGTTTTTTTTTTTTTTTTTTTTTAATCCTTCCATTCTGTCTTGTTGTTTTTAATTGATTCTGCTGCACAGAGGCTTTCTTCGAGAGATAATACCGGAGTGAGAGCAGGTCATGATCCCTAAATGAGGTAATTTCACTCCAGTGTATTTGTCACAGTGTATTCACCGTCCTTCAGAAGCATTTCCAAACTGCTGCAAAGTACAGATTGACTTTGGTTTTTCTACATTTCTTGCAGCTCCTGTGCTCACTACTTTGTTTTTTTTTTTTCAAAGATGCAATGTTCTGCAGCAAATGGCCTCAGCTAAGAACTGGTGGTGCTGGAGCTTTTTGGAAATGCTTCCCTCATATGTCCTTCCATCGTGACTTGCTCCAAATCTCCATGTATTAGGATCAAAAGCAGTTCCTACTTTTTTCCCTATGTCTTTACATAATTTTTGTAATGTGAGCTCAACCAGGCATGGAAAGTAGACCAGTCTTCTTATCCAATAATGTTGCAAGAGAAAACATCAACGATACAAAGTGTTTCAGCATCTGTGCTGTGCTGGACTGTGATAACGGCTCATCCGGTAAGACCTCCGCTCACCTCTACCACCGTCTCAGGAATTCACCACCGCTTCTACTCGCAGGTCCTCCGAGGAAAGCTGTTTATTCCACATGCTGCCTAAGTAGAGGTCTTGGGGTTGGAGTGGCTATGTAGCTCATGGAGAGGACAAACACAGACCTATTTAGTCTGGTGGGGAAAATCATGGTAAACACCATAGAATGGAACCAGCTGGGGATGTTTGTTTTCATGTTTTTTTTTTTTTTTTAAATGCTCCTGTTTAAATGCTCCTGCACACAAACACTCAAGATAGATATGATGTATTTTTGTAATAAAGATGTGGGAACAAACAAAAAATAGGCTCTTTGTATTTTAGTGATGAGAATATTACAAGGAAAAACATCCCCCCAACCTTGTCCACACACACATATACTGTATGGATGACGGAACTGCAGTTGATCTACATCTGCATGGAAACTCTGATTTGATCGTATGAGCATCCTTTTAGTTTCACACTGCTATCACAGTATATCACGGTAACATCTCTAACATGATACTAAAACCGTTTCTGTTCGGTGCAGTTAATCAGTTCTGATAGGACAATCTACTCACAGCAGTCGAATGTCTGCGTGTCTCCTCAGAATTGGAAAATCCTCAGGACAATAATTAGATGTTGGGAAGATGTCGCACCATGTTGGCGCTTGTCGTTGCTTTGTCATTGTCATTGCTCGTCATGATGTAAATCCGCAGGGTTTCACATTGAGTGGAATAAGAACTACGTTCATTTCCTGTAGTTTACTTTTCATATCCTGAAAAGTCTTGTATAGTGCCCTAAGGAGTTTCTACAAACTCCAAAGTATATTCAGGTGTCATTTAAGGCTTTTGCTCTGCTTTTGCAAAGGGAAAAAAAGAAGGCTTTATCCTTTTTCCACTCGCAGTTGCCACAGCTCATATAGCTTGTAAAGACAACAGCTCTTCCCACATATCAAACTCTACAGTGACCCATACACAAGTACTTGTTTCACCGTAAGCCACAGAGAAAAAAACTGCCATAACTGTGATATACTTTAGAGTCTTGACATTTTTGTCCGCTTCTATTAGCTCATCAGCAGCAACAACACTTCTTCACAAATGCTCCTCCTGAATGAGGGTTCAGTTTCGTAACTATTGGCTCACTCGCCACAAAACTTGCCTGTATAACATTGCCTCTGTCTGTTAAACAGATTGATGGGCTTGATGGGCACACAGAGTCAGCTAATGCTGGCTTGTCTTTTGTTACATCTGCCAAAGGCGGCTGTGTTTTTTTAGTGTTAGCGGTATGTGTCTGTCTGTAGGATTCTTCATATAACTCAGAGCCGATTTCCATGAAATTCTGTGGAGGGGTGGGGCATGATCCAGGGAAGTTTTCAGCACAGATCAAATGATATATATATTCTCTCTTTCTTTTACATTGCAAAATAAGGTGTTTTTGGTGTTCAGTTGTATCTTATATGGTAAATGTGACATCCCATATCTACCTTTCTTTCTTTTATTGACAGTCGCAATGATACCGTGTCAGAGATACGACCCATAGGAGCATTTCCTAATGTCTCGCTGTGATGTTAAGGGTCACATCTTTTTGCACTGGATTAAGGTAAATGTTATTTCTATATCACAATGGTAAGGATTTTTTTTTTTAAATTTATTTATCATCTAGTCCCAATTTTCTGTTGACATTTTAATCAACACAACTCAGCTGCTAGATTGTGAAAATAGTTTTTCATTATGTTGTATTTTCTTAATTTATAAAGCCAAGATTCCCCTAAAATTAGAGATGGTGATAATCTTAATTTAATATTTTCTCTCCAGATCACACATTAGACTGTTTTTCAAACTGAGTTTTCATCATAATTTGTATTATATTGGTTCATACTATATGCCTTATCAAGCTATTGTGATCCGAGTACATGCATTGTGCTCTTCTCGAGTATCTGGAATCTGTCCACGCTTGCATGTGTGATTACAAAGTGGGAATGTCCTATGGAATGTAATGGTGGAACCCCTGTCAGCTACAGGGACTGTGAATCCTACTTGGTATGGTGTCATGCATGCTCTCTCCCATCCTTCCCACAGACACCTGTCTAAAGGTCAGAGGTCATCCTGTCAGAGATAATCCCAATGGTAACCTGACCAGGCCTGGGGATAGTGGCAACCAAATGTGCAATGGTAGACCAAACTGTCCCCCTAATACTCCCACTAATCACATTTTAATTGAATTTCAGTGAACATGTAAAAACCCGGTTTGGTTTTGTTATTGCATTTTCCTAACAGATGTCCCTGTGATCCCTGTAAAGTGATCCGCAGTGGTGACGTCTTCTGTTTGGAAACACATACATGAACTGGCAGATCTAGATGGGAGAAAGTAGAACCATGTGCTTGTCCTCAGGATGGATGCCATAAGGACAATGGAGTGGGGTTGCTGGGAGGACTTGCGGGTTGTTCCTTAAGGATATAAGGAATCTCTACTGGGCCTTGTAAAGATAGTTAAATATATAATTCCAAACACCCTCAAAGTGTCATAAGCACATGTTGTTTTTTTTTCCTGGTTGGAACAGAGGTCCTTACCCTTAAATATTAGTTCCAGCCTTAACTGCAAAAGCGAGGGGATGGGATCAGCATGGACTTCAAGTCAATCTGCACACCACACGCACACTCCATCTGCACACTGTTTGTACCCATTAAAGTACACATACACATGCACATGCAGGATTTGGCATTGCACTTTGGAACTCAAAGTGCAATGAAAGTCAAAGTCCACATAAAACCGGATATAACGATAAATTCCTTTAGAAATTGCTCATTGGTGGAACCCAAAAAAAATAAAAATAAATAAATGAAATCAAGATTTTTTTTTTTTCCCCTCCCCAAAACAAAAGAATGCTGTTTTATGTGGCCACCAGCTGTTTGCCACACAAAGCAGAGGCCAATCATCAAAAAGAAGCTGCATGGTATTGGCGCAGCGAGGGACCCCAGTGTTTCAGATTTCAAGAGGCACGCGCCGAGTCTGCATGCCAGCCGCAATTACATAAATGCCGAGGCTTGTGGGCGCGCATGCGAGTGCGCAAAGACCAACACAAGAACCATGCGAGGTCCTTGTTAGCCTTAACCATAGAATACAGAATCGAGGAAAATAATAAATAAAAAAAAATTACCTCCCATCCTTTCTGCCATGGACCCTCTGGCATAGTATGTCCCTCTTGCTGCAGCGCTTGTACAGTAGGAGCCATGGAAACTCAGAAGTGGAACTGATGGGGATTTCTTGAGGGAGTGGCAGTGGTCATGCTGGATGAGCTGTTACCAGAACCAAACATATAGTGTTGACATCGAATGTTATATATATATATATATATATATATATATATATATATATATATATATATATATTGTATTTGCATTTTTTACAGGAGGTTCCCTTGGTGTCTGCACAGGATTCTTGAAACCATATGCATTAAACCCCTGATGGACGATTTACTTTTTTATATCATGACTTCAGTCTCAAGCACAGTCACAAGCCGAGCTTAATCATAAAAACCATAAAACTGAGCGGTTTTAAGGATTAAGGTGATCCGTCTCTGTCTCGCTCGACTCCAAGCTTCATACGGGGCATTCACCAACATACCTCCAACTCTTTGATTCTCCACCACAACCAGCAGAAAGTTTTGTGTCTTTAGCCCGCTTGGCTGTTATTGTGAGTTTAATCAAAGGGCCGCTCTGTTATTAGAGCCGATGTGCTTTTGAGGAAAACTAAATCTGACTGTGAGCTTTAAAAGACGTTGTCTCATTTGATCATTTATTACACATTTAAGTGGTTTGGAAATAACTGAGGCTAGCGTGGTCTGCAGCTCTAATTGGTGCTCTTTTTCTCCCATTAGTACATCCAGACTTGTGATCCCACTAAAACAGGCAAGAGAAGAAAAGTATTTTTCCCCAAACAAAGCGTATGTCATCAGTTTGCAGTTGCTCCGTTTTGCGAGCATGGTTCAGATTTGCTTCTACGTGCAGCTGTCACTGAGCCTGCTGGACGTCCTGGACCTCAAACACACAAACCAGAAGAGATTAGTGTGCCATGTCAACCCACTGCTTCCGCAGATGGCACGGATGCTTTTAGCCTACTCCCTGTAGACAGCCACTCATTGATTTTTCATACTAAACTCCCCACAGCAGGACTCTCAATACTGTTTTATTTATCATTCTGGCATTTACGATTAAGGCCAATAAAGTTTGATATGTGTGGGTTTTAACTGTAGAGGGCACTGTGGTTTCTGTGCAACATGCTGGGGCTGAAGGGGGGTAGATTTATGTAGTGGCAGTCAAAACTGTCACCTGCACTAATACCTCTCCAGTCTCTTTCTTTTTTCAGTCCTCCCCGAGCCCCAATTCCCAAAGTCCAAATCCAACCCATAATTCACTAGTGTTGTCTCTCACCTTGACGTACACCTAGTAAATGTGTAAAGCATTCCAGTGGGATTTGCTCCAATTTTAATAACAGCACATTTCAGGCCTTAGGGGGGGTGAGGGGACGGGGGTGGGCGTATCAGTTACTAGTTTTTAAGGATCCTGGCACAGGCTCCGGGAACCCCTAAGCTCCGGCCCAGAGACCTCATCCAAAACCAACATAAGGGACAAGCAGGCAATTTTAGAAACGCAGTTTCCAGTTTCTCCACATATTTTCCTGGTGTGCAGCAGCCATGCTGACCATGATGAAATTTGGTTTTGGCTCCCGTCCAGCACATTACCTGTGTGAGTGTCAGGTGATAGCCTAACTAATTACCTTGGAAGGCAAACAGAGAATCTTTTTCGTAAAGATTTCACAGCGCCCCGTGCTCCGGCAAACGTGTTGCTCCTGTGGTAAAAACGCGTTCTCTTGGCTAATGAAGGACATTTTCTTAACTGAATCACCCTCTAGTTTCTGCCTGTAGGGGGAGTTTAATCCACTTTTTCTTGTTTTTTCCTACAGTGGACACTGGCAAGAGTTTAGGTGAACCTTTGTGAGTAAGTATTGATTTATGGCCTGGGCTTGAGGTGTACATCTCTCCAGGGGCATGCAGCCTGCCTGGACACAAGTGTGTGTGAACAGTGGCTCTCAGACATCACTGACACTCTGTCGAGCCACAGGACCAAGAACCACTGATTGGACTCTGTGGTCTGTGGCGTGTGTGTCTTACACACACACACACACACACACACGCCACAGCAGACCAAAACCCTCAATCACTGGGTCTTGGTCCAGTCTGTGCCCCCGTGTTTCAGAGTTGAGTGACACGCTGCCTGCAGTGCACTCATTAGAATCTATGTTTCACAAGCAGAGAAGGGATAGTAAATCGTTCAACCCTCGATGTTGTTGTAGCTGGCCCTAACAAGCCACTCTCTGTCTACTTTATTAGAGTTTAAAAGTGGATTTTGTGTAGTTTTTGGCAACTTTGACAAAAAAAAAATAAAAAAATTGACAAACAATGGAATCTATTGGTGTAAGTGACAAGACCGCAACATGAAGAAAACGTGTTCAGTCTTTCAAAGAAGCCCTTTAGGTTTCTCAACCCCTCTGCTACTTGGAGACTGACAAAAACATCATTAGAAAACAAAAACATCCCATTTATGTTTTCAATCACACCAGAAAAGGGAGTACGCTTTGGGAATATTGTTTAGTTGTGCAAAGGTGCTTTGTGATCCCTCATCACATGGTCAAGGCCTGTGCTGTGGTGCTGAGTTAACAGATTTTCTCCCTTGCGGCCCCCACTCTTAAATCAGATCAGCTTTATTTCAAATGCTACATCTAAGGGCCCCCCATCCCATGTCTAACTACCTAGTCTTTTGTTTGCCCATGTTTTCCCTTTCCTCTGTGGATTGGCTGGCTCTGACCGTGTAATAGAGCACATACTGGCCAAGTGAGGCAGCCTGCTGTGACCAGATCAGATGTGTGCTCCTGATTATGAAATTCCCTTTTAGTCACTGACAGACATGGTAATAAATGTGTCCATAAATTGAATTTGGGGCTTTTGAAAAGGAGCAGGAATATCTAAGGAGCATTTCAGCTGATTGTCTCCAGCCGACATGGCAGCGCTTCAGTGGGATTTTAGGGGAAAACGGATCCGGCTGTTGTGCGGTTGGAGGGCTGGGAGTATTTTCTTGTGGGGGGTGGAGGTGGGGGTTCGGGACGTATGCCCAGCCAAGCAAAATAAAGACTGCTTTATTGCTAGTCAGAAAATCATTTGATTGAGTTTGTGCAAATAAGAAGACAGAGAGCAGTCTGTAGTGTATATGTTCATGTTTATGTGGGTGTGTGTTTGGATGTAATTGTGTTTGCATGTGTTTGAGGATGTATATGTATAAGCTTGAGGCCCTTTATTCTGCCTTAGCTCTACACTAAACAGGAGCATGTTTCTAAATCATTCCAATAACTCTAACGGGATGCACAGTGCATTAACACTTATAGATACTCCCTTTTACAATAACACTACTGAATTCTGGTGAAGTGGTGTTGACAGCTCAACTGTGGTACAAGGCCAAGGCTTTTCTACTCAATTCCTCCCTGGATTAGGCATTTGATGTTCTTTCACGAATGGTAAAATATGACAAAATATTTATATCCACCTCATTCATTTCATTGCCCTTAGATTTATTTTCCCTATGTTCAGTAAATATACTATACGGCTAATATAATATAATATAAAGCTGGCATACTTTGTAAACCCACGAGTGAGGAAGCTCTCGTCTTCAGGCTGTATTCAATTCATAAAATAGCCACTCATTAAAAAAAATAATATCTGCATTTATTATTATTATTATTATTATTATTATTCTTTTGCAATAAATCGTGTGCAAAAGAGTAGACTAGTCATAGTCAGTCAGTCAGGGTGAAGGAAAGCACACGTGCAACAGTTATTTGTCACCGCTGACAACTGTGATGTCATGGCAACTGTCAAGAAAAGAAAGTTACATTCAGGATGTTGCACTTTTAGTTGGTTTTCTTTGTGAAGAGCCACATGCAGAAATGAAAAAAAGACCAGTCTGACGCACCATTACAGCTGGAAACATGCAGCTTGATCTGGAATAAAATGAAAGCTATAGTCCTTGAATTTTAAATAGGTTTTTTACAATATTTAAACCCATGCAATAAAACAATACCAAACATACTGATTGTCAGGACCAAACACACTGATTTGCTGGCATAGCTGTCAATATCTGGCCTGCCTACATGCCAGACTCCTACATTGGTTTTCTTTTCCCCCTTTAGACATTTCCACTTGTTGGTGGCTATCCAGATGTGAAGAGGAGTTCAAGAAATAACTTTAAAAAGTGTTTCAGGAACAAATTACAATCCCAAGCTAGAATGCACTCTGGCCACATTCGCATGCTGAACAAACAGCTTTCACAAGACCACATTTTGACAGATATAATGCGAAGCCCCTTTCGTTCGAAAATGAGCAAATATAGGGTTTAAAAATCCCGGGTGAAACTGCTGAATAAATGCGATTAACCCCGTTCTCCTCGCCAGTGATTGTTCCGCCCCATGTTGTTTTTTCCCACTTCTGCGTCACCCATTCATTAATTGTGACATCACAGATGTGCCGGAAACAAAAAATTAGTCAGGGTAAGAAAAAACAACAACTCAGCTATAGCCCTCGATAATATTATGCTTGTTTTACTTTGGTCTTTCTTTAAATCAATCGTTTAGTTGATCCGATTGACAAAACAAGTTATATTGAGCACTGTAGTTTTAAAAAGTATGGATTGCTGTAAACATTAATGGTAACAATAAGTGTCGATAAAGTCGATAAATCCTGCATTTGTTGCAGAGTCATTTGACCTGGGAGTGAATACAGATTGAAAACATTAAACACATTGGTGAAAAACCTGTTTAAATCTAGGGTTGAACTTTTTTTTGACCAGTGGAAATGAAGTATTATAAAGAGACAGCAACTTTTTCAGTTTTTCTCTCTGGTCTGTGATGACTTAGTGAAGTGGGAGGATACAAGGCCTAAAATGACATGTGGATTATAAGGAGCGATAACTCTAGTATTGAAGCAGCTCCTTAGATTGTATTATCAGATACCAAAAGTGCATAACGCTAAGCTAAGTGACACTACGCTAAGCTATAGAGCACACATCCAGCCACATTAGCCACATGGTCACCGAGAAAGGAAACAGTGTGCAAGAGCTTGCTTGAGTGTACATATTTAGCCTGGTCAGTCATGAGGGAGGGACGCAACTTCTCAGAGTTGTGTGACACACGTAACTCAGCCACCAAGAGTCACACGTCCCCATGTGTTTGCCAGGCTTTGGGTTTGATTTTCAAGGAGACGTGAAGTGACAGGTCTGGAAGGTTCCCCTGGGGCAGAGGGCAGCCTGAGTCATGGCCAGAGAACAAGCAGCAGTAGTCAGAGCCCTGGTTTAGAACTGGCAATCTAAAATGATGTTGTGAAACTGTTACCCTTCATTATTTATTCACTTCTAGACATCTGTCTTGGCAAAGGGTATTGGTCTGTGATTTTTATTTTTTTTTATCACGGGCCTCTCACTTTCCTTTAACTTTCTGTCTTCACCCTTTTTCTTGTTTCTCTATCTAATTTGCCTTTATCCCTGTGACACACACAGAGATGTCTGCCTGACTGTCTCTTTCCATTCCTCTCCTCTCTGCATCTGTCTCTCCTGCCTTTCTTTGAAATGTTATGATTCACTGGCTGTGATCTCTGTAAACTGTCTCCTTGAAGTCTGCATGTCTCCCAATTGCAACCACAGAATGGTACATCATTTCTATTACATGTAATTTCCTGCATTTTATAAGGTACATTTACTCACTCTACGATGATGAGGACTGTTCTCTTCTCCAGCTGAGTTCAAAATGTCTGTCTCTTATACCATGGTCGTGTACATGGAAACTATTATCTGGGGTGGGATTGTGCCAGGATTGGGCTAGTTTGTCTCTGGGTAACGTTTTTGCAACTTGGATTAAAGTACAAGGAAGATTGTTTGAATTATAATACCATGATAAGACAGTGACATCAATCCCTCTTTTTGTAGAAGACATAGTTTGGCCGGCACAGTAGTGACACATAATAACAGAGGACTTCATCATGAGCTGACGTTCTTTATAATCTATAATAAACGGTTTAAAGGTGCCTTTTAATGAAGGCATAAAAACTAAGCAAATAACTCTATGAAATAAATTAAAGGGCACGTTATGATAAAGCTGCGGGAAATGTTCGAAAACAAAACTCTATTCCTTAAATCATCATAAAACCTCAACCCATTTAAATGTCTCCACCTGTGTTACCTTTGTGGCCATGCAACATTGCAGACGGGGCTCAATGACACTGTTATTCTTAATTATGTTTCTTTCTCATTCTCTCTCTTGCCCTCCCAATAAAAAAGAGGCCAATAAATCACTTAGCTGTCTCTGTGGGTTTGGGGTATTGGTGTTGGAGCATGTTGTCCCACCATGCCAGCTGAGTAGACATGACTATCAAAGCACCAAAAAAGAAAAGCCCCCCCCACCACTCTTAAAAACCAACATGGTGAAGATTACATTTTGGTTGAAGAGACTAATACATCTTGGCCGCGTGGAAAAAAGCTCTCCATGACAGCTGCCATCTTAGTGATGTGGATCCTTCACTGGGGGAAAGGGGAAGCCACATCAGAGTGGGTTTGTGTTAGCGCAAGGTAGATGAGGTGCAGGGGCGAGTCCGTGGGAGGGTACAAGGCCTAAAAAAAACTTAAGGATTATAAGGAGTGATAACTCTCATATTGAAGCAGCTCTTTAGATTTGTGTGCCGATCACAGAAGTGTATTATGATCTGCACTTTCATAGCCTACGACGATGGTGTGTGTGCTCATTTTCCCAAGTCTAATTGGTGAAATTAGATCTTGCAACTAAAGAAGGCAAGCTTGTAGATGAAAGTGTTTTTAATTCTTAGGATCTGCAAGTCGGTTCCAGCGCGACCCGTTAACAAATTTACGGGACAATTGTTTGGATGTGTGGTCATTCAGCTCTAGTTGCTGGATGTTAGCATTAACTTGGGGCTAATTTGGAGTCACTGCAGTGTGTCCACAGCGGTGATCGCTGTTGTTGTTTCATCTCCGGGGCCTGGTTGACAGGAACAACTTGTGTAATGCCATCAACAGCCTGTCGAGGCTAATTAAAACACACATCTACAAATCTGCCAGCAATTACTACACCCAGAAACATTTGGTGCCACTCACAACATTTAGGCAGAAAAGGCTGTGTTTACCGTACTAGCTTTTCATTTCTCAAAGTGTTCCCACAAAACAAATACTGGTTAGAGCCTTGTTTGATATAGCAACGTTCATATTTATTTTACCATTTAAATGTTACAAAAATGTAGGCAGTGGGAGACATGATAATGGAATCCAGATTTTGGCTTTATTTAATTTGTAGCTCTGCATGGAGTCATCTCATTTTAGATTATAGCCCTGTGTAAACTGTGCTGTTTGTGCCTCTTAGGGGTGTATTGTGTAACAGTGTTGTGTCCCAGTCATCTGGATATGCTTTGCTGTCCTCAACACAGCACACTCCTGGTCTGCTTCACTCCCAACCCACAATGATCATGCGGTTCATCTATTTTGCCCAGTAACAAAAACAGCAAAGTGGGCCATTTGTATGCAAATGCAGGGATGACATTTTAAGTTCCCGTTCTTTTGCATACAATCAAATCAATAGCACAGGTGGAAGTGTGTGTGTGTGTGTGTGTCCATGCAAAAGTGTTGGATATCTCATAGTCATGTGTTATGAATCAATACTGGTGCTACTCAGAAATGTTGGAGATGATCGTCTCAGCCCTGCATCTCTGTCTTACACACCTGGAAACACATCGACCATTCAATTAATCAGAATGTATTTACATAGAACTTTTCATACAGAAAAATTGAGCATTTAAAGTGCTTTATACACACACACACACACACACACATTACAGCAGCATCTATCCAGGCTAAAATACAACTAGGATGTTTTCAAACTACAACATAGGACAACAAAATTTCCAAAAAGATGGAAAAATCCAGGTTAATACTTTTTAAAACTAAAATGTATTTACTTTTCTTTGCAAATATATTTGAGTTTGTGTGTAGGTCTGTCTGATACAAAGTTTAAGTTAAATGTTTAAATAGACTGACCTGATTTCACTACACTCTGCTGCGTTTCAACAACCGATTAAAACGTGAACAAACAAGCTGCTGTATTAAATTTTGCTGTCATATACATTTCAGCCACCATTTTTTTGCTATTTTGTCAGCCAACAATATTTTTAATACTAAACAGCACTGCCACGTAATTGTTGGTGACTTGCCTATGCGTTTACAGGAGCCAATATCTGTGGCATTTGGCTCGGATGGTAATTTCCAAACCTGCTGCAGAATGCATAATGTTTATGTTGTATTTGCAGGATGGAAACAGTAACCTACAGAAAACCTGGCTCTGCTCACTCGCGCACATGTTTTGTAGACCCTGCTAGTGACTGTGTCACACAATGACTAGCATTTTTCTATCTATATTCAGAATTGTTTTATACTTTCTTTATTTCTCATTGTACAATCAAACAATGTGAGTGTTATCCTGTTTTGTGTTCGGGACATGCATTTCTGTTGGTTTTGTTTGTGTAGCCATGGAGGACTGTGGCAACCTCTTAAACCTACGTATAATAATAAGTACAATAAAATAATAATAATAAACTAGAAATACCGCAACAAAATTTTGATGGTGCCTGCTTCTTACTGCCGGTCTAAAAGCTCCAAGTTTTAGACCGGCAGTAAGAAGCAGGCACCATCAAAATTTTGTGTGGGGGGTGTCCAAACTTTTTTTTAACGAAGGCCAGATATGATAATGCCAATAGTCACTTCACACATTTTTCTAACGCATTGTTTAATTAAAAATAGTCGTCTTACTATGACATTTTTGTCTCATTATGGACAACATACTAAATTATGACATTTTGGTGAATTTTGGAAGACATACTAAACTGTGACATTTTTGTCTCATTTTGGAAGACATACTAAACTATGACATTTTTGTCTCATTTTGGACGACATACTAAACTATGACATTTTGGTGAATTTTGGACGACATACTATATTATGACTTTTTTTGGGTGATTTTGGACGACATACTATACTAAGACGTTTTGGGTGATTTTGGACGACATACTTTACTATGACTTTTTGGTGATTTTGGACAACATACTATACTATGACTTTTTTTGGTGATTTTGGACGACATACTATACAATGACTTTTTGGACCGATTTTGGACGACATACTATACTATGACTTTTTGGACCGATTTTGGACGACATACTATACTATGACTTTTTGGACCGATTTTGGACGACATACTATACTATGACTTTTTTTAGACGACATACTATTCTATGACTTTTTGGACCAATTTGGGACGACATGCTATACTTTGACTTTTTTGGGTGATTTTGGACGACATACTATACTATGACTTTTTTGAGTGACTTTGGACGACATACTATACTATGACTTTTTTGGGTGATTTTGGACGACATACAATACTATGACGTTTTTGACCGATTTTGGACGACATACTATACTATGACTTTTTTTAGACGACATACTATACTATGACTTTTTTGATCAATTTTGGACGACATACTATACTATGACTTTTTTTTGTGATTTTGGACGACATACTATACTATGATGTTATTGACCAATTTCGGACGACATTCTATACTATGACATTTTTGTCTCATTTTGGACGACATACTATATTATGACTTTTTTTGGGTGATTTTGGACGACATACTATACTAAGACGTTTTGGGTGATTTTGGACGACATACTTTACTATGACTTTTTGGTGATTTTGGACAACATAATATACTATGACTTTTTTTGACAGATTTTGGACGGCATACTATACTATCACTTTTTTGAGTGATTTTGGACGACATATTATACTATGACTTTTTTTGGTGATTTTGGACGACATACTATACCATGACTTTTTGGACCGATTTTGGACGACATACTATACTATGACTTTTTGGACCGATTTTGGACGACATACTATACTATGACTTTTTGGACCGATTTTGGACGACATACTATACTATGACTTTTTGGACCGATTTTGGCCTACATACTATACTATGACTTTTTGGACCGATTTTGGACGACATACTATACTATGACTTTTTGGACCGATTTTGGACAAAATTCTACACTATGACCTTTTTTTGGTGATTTTGGACGTCATACTATACTATGACTTTTTTTGGTGATCTTGGACGACATACTATACTATGACTTTTTTGATCGATTTTGGACGACATACTATACTATGACTTTTTTGTGATTTTGGACGACATACTATACTATGACTTTTTTGGGTGATTTTGGACGACATGCTATACTATGACTTTTTTTGTGATTTTGGACGACATACTATACTATGACTTTTTGGACCGATTTTGGACGACATACTATACTATGACTTTTTGGACCGATTTTGGACGACATACTATACTATGACTTTTTGGACCGATTTTGGACGACATACTATACTATGACTTTTTGGACCGATTTTGGACGACATACTATACTATGACTTTTTGGACCGATTTTGGACGACATTCTATACTATGACTTTTTTTGGTGATTTTGGACGTCATACTATACTATGACTTTTTTTGGTGATCTTGGACGACATACTATACTATGACTTTTTTGATCGATTTTGGAGGACATACTATACCATGACTTTTTTGTGATTTTGGACGACATACTATACTATGACTTTTTTGGGTGATTTTGGACGACATGCTATACTATGATGTTTTTGACCAATTTTGGACGACATACTATACTATGACTTTTTTGACAGATTTTGGACGACATACTATACTATGACTTTTTTGACCAATTTTGGACGACATACTATACTGTGAATTTTTTGACCGATTTTGGACGACATACTTTACTATGACTTTTTGGACCGATTTTGGACGACATACTATACTATGACTTTTTGGACCGATTTTGGACGACATACTATACTATGACTTTTTGGACCGATTTTGGACGGCATACTATACTATGACCTTTTGGACCGATTTTGGACGACATACTATACTATGACTTTTTGGACCGATTTTGGACGACATACTATACTATGACTTTTTGGACCGATTTTGGACGACATACTATACTATGACCTTTTGGACCGATTTTGGACGACATACTATACTATGACTTTTTGGACCGATTTTGGACGACATACTATACTATGACTTTTTGGACCGATTTTGGACGACATTCTATACTATGACTTTTTTTGATGATTTTGGACGACATACTATACTATGACTTTTTTTAGACGACATACTATACTATGAATTTTTGGACCAATATGGTACGACATGCTATACTATGACTTTTTTGATCGATTTTGGACGACATACTATACTATGACTTTTTTTGTGATTTTGGACGACATACTATACTATGACTTTTTTGGGTGATTTTGGACAACATACTATACTATGACTTTTTGGACCGACTTTGGACGACATACTATACTATGACTTTTTGGACTGATTTTGGACGACATACTATACTATGACTTTTTTTGGTGATCTTGGACGACATACTATACTATGACTTTTTTGACAGATTTTGGACGACATACTATACTATGACTTTTTTGGACGACATACTATAGTATGACTTTCTTTAAAAATTTTGTACGACATACTATACTATGACTTTTTTGGGTGATTTTGGACGACATACTATACTACGACTTTTTGGACCGATTTTGGACGACATACTATACTATGACTTTTTGGACCGATTTTGGACGACATACTATACTATGACTTTTTTTAGACGACATACTATTCTATGACTTTTTGGACCAATTTGGGACGACATGCTATACTTTGACTTTTTTGGGTGATTTTGGACGACATACTATACTATGACTTTTTTGAGTGACTTTGGACGACATACTATACTATGACTTTTTTGGGTGATTTTGGACGACATACAATACTATGACGTTTTTGACCGATTTTGGACGACATACTATACTATGACTTTTTTTAGACGACATACTATACTATGACTTTTTTGATCAATTTTGGACGACATACTATACTATGACTTTTTTTTGTGATTTTGGACGACATACTATACTATGATGTTATTGACCAATTTTGGACGACATTCTATACTATGACATTTTTGTCTCATTTTGGACGACATACTATATTATGACTTTTTTTGGGTGATTTTGGACGACATACTATACTAAGACGTTTTGGGTGATTTTGGACGACATACTTTACTATGACTTTTTGGTGATTTTGGACAACATAATATACTATGACTTTTTTTGACAGATTTTGGACGGCATACTATACTATCACTTTTTTGAGTGATTTTGGACGACATATTATACTATGACTTTTTTTGGTGATTTTGGACGACATACTATACCATGACTTTTTGGACCGATTTTGGACGACATACTATACTATGACTTTTTGGACCGATTTTGGACGACATACTATACTATGACTTTTTGGACCGATTTTGGACGACATACTATACTATGACTTTTTGGACCGATTTTGGCCTACATACTATACTATGACTTTTTGGACCGATTTTGGACGACATACTATACTATGACTTTTTGGACCGATTTTGGACGAAATTCTACACTATGACCTTTTTTTTGGTGATTTTGGACGTCATACTATACTATGACTTTTTTTGGTGATCTTGGACGACATACTATACTATGACTTTTTTGATCGATTTTGGACGACATACTATACTATGACTTTTTTGTGATTTTGGACGACATACTATACTATGACTTTTTTGGGTGATTTTGGACGACATGCTATACTATGACTTTTTTTGTGATTTTGGACGACATACTATACTATGACTTTTTGGACCGATTTTGGACGACATACTATACTATGACTTTTTGGACCGATTTTGGACGACATACTATACTATGACTTTTTGGACCGATTTTGGACGACATACTATACTATGACTTTTTGGACCGATTTTGGACGACATACTATACTATGACTTTTTGGACCGATTTTGGACGACATTCTATACTATGACTTTTTTTGGTGATTTTGGACGTCATACTATACTATGACTTTTTTTGGTGATCTTGGACGACATACTATACTATGACTTTTTTCACCGATTTTGGAGGACATACTATACCATGACTTTTTTGTGATTTTGGACGACATACTATACTATGACTTTTTTGGGTGATTTTGGACGACATGCTATACTATGATGTTTTTGACCAATTTTGGACGACATACTATACTATGACTTTTTGGTGATTTTGGACAACATACTATACTATGACTTTTTTTGGTGATCTTGGACGACATACTATACTATGACTTTTTTCACCGATTTTGGAGGACATACTATACCATGACTTTTTGGACCGATTTTGGACGACATACTATACTATGACTTTTTGGACCGATTTTGGACGGCATACTATACTATGACCTTTTGGACCGATTTTGGACGACATACTATACTATGACTTTTTGGACCGATTTTGGACGACATACTATACTATGACTTTTTGGACCGATTTTGGACGACATACTATACTATGACCTTTTGGACCGATTTTGGACGACATACTATACTATGACTTTTTGGACCGATTTTGGACGACATACTATACTATGACTTTTTGGACCGATTTTGGACGACATTCTATACTATGACTTTTTTTGATGATTTTGGACGACATACTATACTATGACTTTTTTTAGACGACATACTATACTATGAATTTTTGGACCAATATGGTACGACATGCTATACTATGACTTTTTTGATCGATTTTGGACGACATACTATACTATGACTTTTTTTGTGATTTTGGACGACATACTATACTATGACTTTTTTGGGTGATTTTGGACAACATACTATACTATGACTTTTTGGACCGACTTTGGACGACATACTATACTATGACTTTTTGGACTGATTTTGGACGACATACTATACTATGACTTTTTTTGGTGATCTTGGACGACATACTATACTATGACTTTTTTGACAGATTTTGGACGACATACTATACTATGACTTTTTTGGACGACATACTATAGTATGACTTTCTTTAAAAATTTTGTACGACATACTATACTATGACTTTTTTGGGTGATTTTGGACGACATACTATACTACGACTTTTTGGACCGATTTTGGACGACATACTATACTATGACTTTTTGGACCGATTTTGGACGACATACTATACTATGACTTTTTTTAGACGACATACTATTCTATGACTTTTTGGACCAATTTGGGACGACATGCTATACTTTGACTTTTTTGGGTGATTTTGGACGACATACTATACTATGACTTTTTTGAGTGACTTTGGACGACATACTATACTATGACTTTTTTGGGTGATTTTGGACGACATACAATACTATGACGTTTTTGACCGATTTTGGACGACATACTATACTATGACTTTTTTTAGACGACATACTATACTATGACTTTTTTGATCAATTTTGGACGACATACTATACTATGACTTTTTTTTGTGATTTTGGACGACATACTATACTATGATGTTATTGACCAATTTTGGACGACATTCTATACTATGACATTTTTGTCTCATTTTGGACGACATACTATATTATGACTTTTTTTGGGTGATTTTGGACGACATACTATACTAAGACGTTTTGGGTGATTTTGGACGACATACTTTACTATGACTTTTTGGTGATTTTGGACAACATAATATACTATGACTTTTTTTGACAGATTTTGGACGGCATACTATACTATCACTTTTTTGAGTGATTTTGGACGACATATTATACTATGACTTTTTTTGGTGATTTTGGACGACATACTATACCATGACTTTTTGGACCGATTTTGGACGACATACTATACTATGACTTTTTGGACCGATTTTGGACGACATACTATACTATGACTTTTTGGACCGATTTTGGACGACATACTATACTATGACTTTTTGGACCGATTTTGGCCTACATACTATACTATGACTTTTTGGACCGATTTTGGACGACATACTATACTATGACTTTTTGGACCGATTTTGGACGAAATTCTACACTATGACCTTTTTTTTGGTGATTTTGGACGTCATACTATACTATGACTTTTTTTGGTGATCTTGGACGACATACTATACTATGACTTTTTTGATCGATTTTGGACGACATACTATACTATGACTTTTTTGTGATTTTGGACGACATACTATACTATGACTTTTTTGGGTGATTTTGGACGACATGCTATACTATGACTTTTTTTGTGATTTTGGACGACATACTATACTATGACTTTTTGGACCGATTTTGGACGACATACTATACTATGACTTTTTGGACCGATTTTGGACGACATACTATACTATGACTTTTTGGACCGATTTTGGACGACATACTATACTATGACTTTTTGGACCGATTTTGGACGACATACTATACTATGACTTTTTGGACCGATTTTGGACGACATTCTATACTATGACTTTTTTTGGTGATTTTGGACGTCATACTATACTATGACTTTTTTTGGTGATCTTGGACGACATACTATACTATGACTTTTTTCACCGATTTTGGAGGACATACTATACCATGACTTTTTTGTGATTTTGGACGACATACTATACTATGACTTTTTTGGGTGATTTTGGACGACATGCTATACTATGATGTTTTTGACCAATTTTGGACGACATACTATACTATGACTTTTTGGTGATTTTGGACAACATACTATACTATGACTTTTTTTGGTGATCTTGGACGACATACTATACTATGACTTTTTTCACCGATTTTGGAGGACATACTATACCATGACTTTTTGGACCGATTTTGGACGACATACTATACTATGACTTTTTGGACCGATTTTGGACGGCATACTATACTATGACCTTTTGGACCGATTTTGGACGACATACTATACTATGACTTTTTGGACCGATTTTGGACGACATACTATACTATGACTTTTTGGACCGATTTTGGACGACATACTATACTATGACCTTTTGGACCGATTTTGGACGACATACTATACTATGACTTTTTGGACCGATTTTGGACGACATACTATACTATGACTTTTTGGACCGATTTTGGACGACATTCTATACTATGACTTTTTTTGATGATTTTGGACGACATACTATACTATGACTTTTTTTAGACGACATACTATACTATGAATTTTTGGACCAATATGGTACGACATGCTATACTATGACTTTTTTGATCGATTTTGGACGACATACTATACTATGACTTTTTTTGTGATTTTGGACGACATACTATACTATGACTTTTTTGGGTGATTTTGGACAACATACTATACTATGACTTTTTGGACCGACTTTGGACGACATACTATACTATGACTTTTTGGACTGATTTTGGACGACATACTATACTATGACTTTTTTTGGTGATCTTGGACGACATACTATACTATGACTTTTTTGACAGATTTTGGACGACATACTATACTATGACTTTTTTGGACGACATACTATAGTATGACTTTCTTTAAAAATTTTGTACGACATACTATACTATGACTTTTTTGGGTGATTTTGGACGACATACTATACTACGACTTTTTGGACCGATTTTGGACGACATACTATACTATGACTTTTTGGACCGATTTTGGACGACATACTATACTATGACTTTTTTTAGACGACATACTATTCTATGACTTTTTGGACCAATTTGGGACGACATGCTATACTTTGACTTTTTTGGGTGATTTTGGACGACATACTATACTATGACTTTTTTGAGTGACTTTGGACGACATACTATACTATGACTTTTTTGGGTGATTTTAGACGACATACAATACTATGACGTTTTTGACCGATTTTGGACGACATACTATACTATGACTTTTTTTAGACGACATACTATACTATGACTTTTTTGATCAATTTTGGACGACATACTATACTATGACTTTTTGGACCGATTTTGGACGACATACTATACTATGACTTTTTGGACCGATTTTGGACTACATACTATACTATGACTTTTTGGACCGATTTTGGACGACATACTATACTATGACTTTTTTTGGTGATCTTGGACGACATACTATACTATGACTTTTTTGATCGATTTTGGAGGACATACTATACTATGACTTTTTTGTGATTTTGGACGACATACTATACTATGACTTTTTTGGGTGATTTTGGACGACATGCTATACTATGATGTTTTTGACCAATTTTGGACGACATACTATACTATGACTTTTTTGACAGATTTTGGACGACATACTATACTATGACTTTTTTTGTGATTTTGGACGACATACTATACTATGACTTTTTGGACCGATTTTGGACGACATACTATACTATGACTTTTTTGACCAATTTTGGACGACATACTATACTATGAATTTTTTGACCGATTTTGGACGACATACTATACTATGACTTTTTGGACCGATTTTGGACGACATACTATACTATGACTTTTTGGACCGATTTTGGACGACATACTATACTATGACTTTTTTGACCGATTTTGGACGACATACTATACTATGACCTTTTGGACCGATTTTGGACGACATACTATACTATGACTTTTTTGGGTGATTTTGGACGACATACAATACTATGACGTTTTTGACCGATTTTGGACGACATACTATACTATGACTTTTTTTAGACGAAATACTATACTATGACTTTTTTTGTGATTTCTGACGACATACTATACTATGACTTTTTTGGGTGATTTTGGACGACATACTATACTATGACTTTTTGGACCGATTTTGGACGACATACTATACTATGACTTTTTTTTGTGATTTTGGACGACATACTATACTATGACTTTTTTGGGTGATTTTGGACGACATACTATACTATGATGTTATTGACCAATTTTGGACGACATTCTATACTATGACATTTTTGTCTCATTTTGGACGACATACTATATTAAGACTTTTTTTGGGTGATTTTGGACGACATACTATACTAAGACGTTTTGGGTGATTTTGGACGACATACTTTACTATGACTTTTTGGTGATTTTGGACAACATACTATACTATGACTTTTTTTGACAGATTTTGGACGGCATACTATACTATCACTTTTTTGAGTGATTTTGGACGACATATTATACTATGACTTTTTTTGGTGATTTTGGACGACATACTATACCATGACTTTTTGGACCGATTTTGGACGACATACTATACTATGACTTTTTGGACCGATTTTGGACGACATACTATACTATGACTTTTTGGACCGATTTTGGACGACATACTATACTATGACTTTTTGGACCGATTTTGGACGACATACTATACTATGACTTTTTGGACCGATTTTGGACGACATACTATACTATGACCTTTTGGACCGATTTTGGACGACATACTATACTATGACTTTTTGGACCGATTTTGGACGACATACTATACTATGACTTTTTGGACCGATTTTGGACGACATACTATAATATGACTTCTTTGGTGATTTTGGATGACATACTATACTATGACTTTTTTTGATGATTTTGGACGACATACTATACTATGACTTTTTTAGACGACATACTATACTATGAATTTTTGGACCAATTTGGTACGACATGCTATACTATGACTTTTTTGATCGATTTTGGACGACATACTATACTATGACTTTTTTTGTAATTTTGGACGACATACTATACTATGACTTTTTTTGGTGATCTTGGACGACATACTATACTATGACTTTTTTGACAGATTTTGGACGACATACTATACTATGACTTTTTTGGACCGATTTTGGACGACATACTATAGTATGACTTTCTTTAAAAATTTTGGACGACATACTATACTATGACTTTTTGGACCGATTTTGGACGACATACTATACTATGACTTTTTGGACCGATTTTGGACGACATACTATACTATGACTTTTTGGACCGATTTTGGACGACATACTATACTATGACTTTTTGGACCGATTTTGGACGACATACTATACTATGACTTTTTTTGGTGATTTTGGACGACATACTATACTATGACTTTTTGGTGTAATTTAGGAGGACATCTCATGAAACCGATGTATGTGGTTTGTGTAGTGGTTAGTGCTCATGTCTCCGGAGCAAGAGAGTCAAGGGTCGATCCCCTGTTGGAACATTTGTCTTTCTGCACGAATTTGGACGACATACTATACTATGACATTTTGGACGAAATACTATACTATGACTTTTTTGGATGATTTTGGACGACATACTATACTATGACTTTTTTGAGTGACTTTGGACGACATACTATACTATGACTTTTTTGGGTGATTTTTTTTTTGATTTTGGACGATACTATGACTTTTTGGACCAATTTTGGACGACATACTATACTATGACTTTTTTGGGTGATTTTGGACGACATACTATACTATGACTTATTTGACCAATTTTGGACGACATACTATACTATGACTTTTTTGGGTGATTTTGGACGACATACTATACTATGACTTTTTTTGGTGATTTTGGACGACATACTATACTATGACTTTTTTTAGTGATTTTGGACGACATACTATACTATGACTTTTTTTGGTGATTTTGGACGACATACTATACTATGACTTTTTGGACCGATTTTGGACGGCATACTATACTATGACTTTTTGGACCGATTTTGGACGACATACTGTACTATGACTTTTTTAGGTGATTTTGGACGACATACTATACTATGACTTTTTTAGGTGATTTTGGACGACATACTATACTATGACTAATTTGACCAATTTTGAACGACATACTATACTATGACTTTTTTGACCGATTTTGGACGACATACTATACTATTACTTTTTTGACCGATTTTGGACGACATACTATACTATCACTTATTTGACCAATTTTGGACGACATACTATACTATGACTTTTTGGACCAATTTTGGACAACATACTATACTATGACTTTTTTTGGTGATCTTGGACGACATACTATGACTTTTTTGACAGATTTTGGACGACATACTATACTATGACTTTTTTGGACCGATTTTGGACGACATACTATAGAATGACTTTCTTTAAAAATTTTGTACGACATACTATACTATGACTTTTTTGGGTGATTTTGGACGACATACTATACTATGACTTTTTGGACCGATTTTGGACGACATACTATACTATGACTTTTTTTGTGATTTTGGACGACATACTATACTATGACTTTTTTGGGTGATTTTGGACGACATACTATACTATGACTTTTTGGACCGATTTTGGACGACATACTATACTATGACTTTTTGGACCGATTTTGGACGACATACTATACTATGACTTTTTGGACCGATTTTGGACGACATACTATACTATGACTTTTTGGACCGATTTTGGACAACATACTATACTATGACTTTTTTTGGTGATTTTGGACGACATACTATACTATGACTTTTTGGTGTAATTTAGGAGGACATCTCATGAAACCGATATATGTGGTTTGTGTAGTGGTTAGTGCTCATGTCTCCGGAGCAAGAGAGTCAAGGGTCGATCCCCTGTTGGAACATTTGTCTTTCTGCACGAATTTGGACGACATACTATACTATGACATTTTGGACGAAATACTATACTATGACTTTTTTGGATGATTTTGGACGACATACTATACTATGACTTTTTTGAGTGACTTTGGACGACATACTATACTATGACTTTTTTGGGTGATTTTTTTTTTGATTTTGGACGATACTATGACTTTTTGGACCAATTTTGGACGACATACTATACTATGACTTTTTTGGGTGATTTTGGACGACATACTATACTATGACTTTTTTTGGTGATTTTGGACGACATACTATACTATGACTTTTTTTAGTGATTTTGGACGACATACTATACTATGACTTTTTTTGGTGATTTTGGACGACATACTATACTATGACTTTTTGGACCGATTTTGGACGGCATACTATACTATGACTTTTTGGACCGATTTTGGACGACATACTGTACTATGACTTTTTTAGGTGATTTTGGACGACATACTATACTATGACTTTTTTAGGTGATTTTGGACGACATACTATACTATGACTAATTTGACCAATTTTGAACGACATACTATACTATGACTTTTTTGACCGATTTTGGACGACATACTATACTATTACTTTTTTGACCGATTTTGGACGACATACTATACTATGACTTTTTGGACCAATTTTGGACAACATACTATACTATGACTTTTTTTGGTGATTTTGGACGACATACTGTACTATACTATGACTTTTTGGTGTAATTTAGGAGGACATCTCATGAAACCGATGTATGTGGTTTGTGTAGTGGTTAGTGCTCATGTCTCCGGAGCAAGAGAGTCAAGGGTCGATCCCCTGTTGGAACATGTGTCTTTCTGCACGAATTTGGACGACATACTATATTATGACTTTTTTTAGACGACATACTATTCTATGACTTTTTGGACCAATTTGGGACGACATGCTATACTTTGACTTTTTTGGATGATTTTGGACGACATACTATACTATGACTTTTTTGGGTGATTTTGGACGACATACAATACTATGACGTTTTTTACCGATTTTGGACGACATACTATACTATGACTTTTTTTGGTGATTTGGGACGACGTACAATACTATGACTTTTTTGGGTGATTTTGGACGACATACTTTACGATTACTTTTTTGACCGATTTTGGACGCCTTACTATACTATGACTTTTTGGACCGATTTTGGACGACGTACTATACTATGATGTTTTTGGCAGATTTTGGACCACATACTATACTATGACTTTTTTTTGGTGATTTTGGACCACATACTATACTATGACTTTTTTTTGGTGATTTTGGACGACATACTATACTATGTCATCCAAAATCGGTTTGTCGGACAAAGTGCATGCAGAAAGACACATTGTCTAACAGGGGATCGATCCTTGACTCTCTTGCTCCGAAGACATGAGCGCTAACCACTACACTAACCACATACATTGGTTTCATGAGATGTCCTCCTAAATTACATCAAAACTTCATAGTATAGTATGTGGTCCAAAATCACCAAAAAAAGTCATAGTATAGCATGTCGTCAAAAAAAGATCAAAAATGTCATAGTATAGTATGTCGTCCAAAATCTGTCAAAAAAGTCATAGTCTAGTAGATCATCCAAAATCGCCCAAAAAGTCATAGTATAGTATGTCGTCCAAAATCAGTCCAAAAAGTCATAGTATAGTATGTTGTCCAAAAAAGTCATAGTATAGTTTGTCGTCCGAAATCGTGCAGAAAGGCACATGTTCCAACAGGGGATCGACCCTTGACTCTCTTGCTCCGGAGACATGAGCACTAACCACTACACTATCCTCATACATTGGTTTCATGAGATGTCCTCCTAAATTACACCAAAAAAAGTCATAGTATAGTATGTCGTGCAAAATCGGTCAAAAACGTCAAAATATAGCATGTCGTCCAAAATCAGTCCAAAAAGTCATAGAATAGTATGTCGTCCAAAATAGTTCCAAAAAGTCATAGTATAGTATGTCGTCCAAAATCGGTCAAAAAAGTCATAGTATAGTATGTCGTCCAAAATCACCTAAAAAAGTCATAGTATAGTATGTCGTCCAAAATCGGTCAAAAAAGTCATAGTATAGTATGTCGTCCAAAATCACCTAAAAAAGTCATAGTATAGTATGTTGTCCAAAATCACCAAAAAAAGTCATAGTATAGTATGTCGTCCAAAATCACTAAAAAAAGTCATAGTATAGAATGTCGTCCAAAATCACCCAAAAAGGTCATAGTATAGAATGTCGTCCAAAATCACCCAAAAAGGTCATAGTATAGTATGTCGTCCAAAATCACCCAAAAAAGTCATAGTATAGTATGTTGTCCAAAATCACCAAAAAAAGTCATAGTATAGTATGTTGTCCAAAATCACCAAAAAAAGTCATAGTATAGTATGTCGTCCAAAATCACTAAAAAAAGTCATAGTATAGAATGTCGTCCAAAATCACCCAAAAAGGTCATAGTATAGTATGTCGTCCAAAATCACCCAAAAAAGTCATAGTATAGTATGTTGTCCAAAATCACCAAAAAAAGTCATAGTATAGTATGTCGTCCAAAATCACTAAAAAAAGTCATAGTATAGTATGTCGTCCAAAATCATCCAAAAAAGTCATAGTATAGTATGTCGTCCAAAATCGGTCCAAAAGTCATAGTATAGTATGTCGTCCAAAATCACCAAAAAAAGTCATAGTATAGTATGTCGTCCAAAATCACTCAAAAAAAGTCATAGTATAGTATGTCGTCCAAAATCGGTCAAATAAGTCATATTATAGTATGTCGTCCAAAATCGGTCATAAAAGTAATAGTATAGTATGTCGTCCAAAATCGGTCAAAAAAGTCATAGTATAGTATGTCGTCCAAAATCGGTCAAAAAAGTCATAGTATAGTATGTCGTTCAAAATTGGTCAAATTAGTCATAGTATAGTATGTCGTCCAAAATCGGTCCAAAAAGTCATAGTATAGTATGTCGTCCAAAATCGGTCCAAAAAAGTCATAGTATAGTATGTCGTCCAAAATCTGTCAAAAAAGTCATAGTATGTCGTCCAAGATCACCAAAAAAGTCATAGTATAGTATGTCGTCCAAAATCGGTCCAAAAAGTCATAGTATAGTATGCCGTCCAAAATCAGTCCAAAAAGTCATAGTATAGTATGTCGTCCAAAATCACCAAAAAAAGTCATGGTATAGAATGTCGTCCAAAATCACCCAAAAAGGTCATAGTATAGTATGTCGTCCAAAATCACCCAAAAAAGTCATAGTATAGTATGTCGTCCAAAATCACCCAAAAAAGTCATAGTATAGTATGTCGTCCAAAATTGGTCAAATAAGTCATAGTATAGTATGTCGTCCAAAATTGGTCAAATAAGTCATAGTATAGTATGTTGTCCAAAATCACCAAAAAAAGTCATAGTATAGTATGTCGTCCAAAATCACTAAAAAAAGTCATAGTATAGTACGTCGTCCAAAATCACCCAAAAAAGTCATAGTATAGTATGTCGTCCAAAATTGGTCAAATAAGTCATAGTATAGTAGGTCGTCCAAAATCATCCAAAAAAGTCATAGTATAGTATGTCTTCCAAAATCGGTCCAAAAAGTCATAGTATAGTATGTCGTGCAAAATCGGTCAAAAACGTCATAGTATTGTATGTCGTCCAAAATCACCCAAAAAAGTCATAGTATAGTATGTCGTCCAAAATCATCCAAAAAAGTCAAAGTATAGCATGTCGTCCCAAATTGGTCCAAAAAGTCATAGAATAGTATGTCGTCCAAAATCATCAAAAAAAGTCATAGTATAGTATGTCGTCCAAAATCACCAAAAAAGTCATATTATAGTATGTCGTCCAAAATTGGTCAAAAAAGTCATAGTATAGTATGTCGTCCAAAATCACCAAAAAAAGTCATAGTATAGTATGTCGTCCAAAATCAGTCCAAAAAGTCATAGAATAGTATGTCGTCCAAAATAGTTCCAAAAAGTCATAGTATAGTATGTCGTCCAAAATGGGTCCAAAAAGTCGTAGTATAGTATGTCGTCCAAAATCACCCAAAAAAGTCATAGTATAGTATGTCGTACAAAATTTTTAAAGAAAGTCATTCTATAGTATGTCGTCCAAAATCGGTCCAAAAAAGTCATAGTATAGTATGTCGTCCAAAATCTGTCAAAAAAGTCATAGTATGTCGTCCAAGATCACCAAAAAAAGTCATAGTATAGTATGTCGTCCAAAATCGGTCCAAAAAGTCATAGTATAGTATGCCGTCCAAAATCGGTCCAAAAAGTCATAGTATAGTATGTCGTCCAAAATCACCAAAAAAAGTCATAGTATAGTATGTCGTCCAAAATCACTAAAAAAAGTCATGGTATAGAATGTCGTCCAAAATCACCCAAAAAGGTCATAGTATAGTATGTCGTCCAAAATCACCCAAAAAAGTCATAGTATAGTATGTCGTCCAAAATCACCCAAAAAAGTCATAGTATAGTATGTCGTCCAAAATTGGTCAAATAAGTCATAGTATAGTATGTCGTCCAAAATTGGTTAAATAAGTCATAGTATAGTATGTTGTCCAAAATCACCAAAAAAAGTCATAGTATAGTATGTCGTCCAAAATCACTAAAAAAAGTCATAGTATAGTACGTCTTCCAAAATCACTAAAAAAAGTCATAGTATAGTACGTCTTCCAAAATCACCCAAAAAAGTCATAGTATAGTATGTCGTCCAAAATCACCCAAAAAAGTCATAGTATAGTATGTCGTCCAAAATTTGTCAAATAAGTCATAGTATAGTAGGTCGTCCAAAATCATCCAAAGAAGTCATAGAATAGTATGTCTTCCAAAATCGGTCCAAAAAGTCATAGTATAGTATGTAGTCCAAAATCACCCATAAAAGTCATAGTATAGTATGTCGTTCAAAATTGGTCAAATTAGTCATAGTATAGTATGTCGTCCAAAATCGGTCCAAAAAGTCATAGTATAGTATGTCGTCCAAAATCACCAAAAAAAGTCATAGCATAGTATGTCGTCCAAAATTGGTCAAATAAGTCATAGTATAGTATGTCGTCCAAAATCACCAAAAAAAGTCATAGTATAGTATGTCGTCCAAAATTGGTCAAATAAGTCATAGTATAGTATGTCGTCCAAAATCGGTCAAAAAAGTCATAGTATAGTATGTCGTCCAAAATCACCTAAAAAAGTCATAGTATAGTATGTCGTCCAAAATTGGTCAAATAAGTCATAGTATAGTATGTCGCCCAAAATCGGTCAAAAAAGTAATAGTATAGTTTGTCGTCCAAAACCGGTCAAAAAAGTCATAGTATAGTATGTCGTCCAAAATCGGTCAAAAAAGTCATAGTATAGTATGTCGTTCAAAATTGGTCCAATAAGTCATAGTATAGTATGTCGTCCAAAATCACCTAAAAAAGTCATAGTATAGTATGTCGTCCAAAATCGGTCCAAAAAGTCATAGTACAGTATGCCGTCCAAAATCGGTCCAAAAAGTCATAGTATAGTATGTCGTCCAAAATCACCAAAAAAAGTCATAGTATAGTATGTTGTCCAAAATCACCAAAAAAAGTCATAGTATAGTATGTCGTCCAAAATTACTAAAAAAAGTCATAGTATAGTATGTCGTCCAAAATCACCAAAAAAAGTCATAGTATAGTATGTCGTCCAAAATCACTCAAAAAAAGTCATAGTATAGTATGTCGTCCAAAATCACCAAAAAAAGTCATAGTATAGTATGTCGTCCAAAATCACTCAAAAAAAGTCATAGTATAGTATGTCGTCCAAAATCGGTCAAAAAAGTAATAGTATAGTATGTCGTCCAAAATCGGTCAAAAAAGTCATAGTATAGTATATCGTCCAAAATCGGTCAAAAAAGTCATAGTATAGTATGTCGTTCAAAATTGGTCAAATTAGTCATAGTATAGTATGTCGTCCAAAATCGGTCCAAAAAGTCATAGTATAGTATGTCGTCCAAAATCGGTCCAAAAACATTTTTGTCCAATTTTGGACGACATACAAAACAATGAAATTTTTGTCAAATTTTGGACGACATACTAAACTATGACATTTTTGACAGATTTTCGATGACATACTAAACTAGAAAATTCCACAGCAACATTTTGAGCGTGCCTGGTGTTCTTGCTGCCGATGTCGTCGGATGCAGGACTTGTGCTGGTAAAGGAGTAACGTTCGGGTGGATTGAACCTTTAAACTTGAAGTATTAAGACAAAGTGATATTTCGTTGGAATCCACCGTTAAAACTCCAGTTTCTAGCTCCTGCATTATAAAATCAGCAAATGTCCAAAAAAGTATAAAACTTGAACTGCGATTTTTCAAAAACCTTAATATGTTTAAAACATGTCAGTTAGGTGAGAAAAGTCCCAAGTCTTGTGATCTATTTAAAGTTCAATTTAAAAACTGTGGGAGGAGTTTTTAGGTGGAAGAATAACAATTCAATACAGAGAGACTCACAAGCCCCTCCCTAATTCCCCCACTCCCCCCCCCCCTTCTGAGCACCTGTGCCTATCTGTCCAAAACCTCAAAGAAACAGAGAAAACGGCATATTTTAAAGTTGCCATACTTCAACAACGGTTGATGATAGAAATAAATGCTTTGATTTGTGAGCGTCAGGAGGCTTTCAGCAGCTCCCACATTTAAAAACGGGTGTTAATTGACAAAGAAATGATTTTTCCAAGAGATGCTTGCGCTGCAATGCATGCTAGTGAGAACTCTAGGGAGTTCTCACTAGCATGCCTTGCAGCAGCAGGCACTAAAAACACATGATGTTTACCAGTATCTCCACCCATTAGCAGGTGTTGACAAAAGTCAGTCACAAAGCCAGCGTGACGCACACGCCGCATCCCTTGGCATTAGGGAGTTGAAAAACAGGCAGCAATGAATGTGTTATTGTTTCCAGTGTCATTTCATGAATCATTCCTTTGTCAATGGTAGGTACAAGGTAGCTGCCACATATCAAGATGTAATCACCTGCTTTGATCCCCATGACTGGATTACTGTGTGTTTAATGTTTAGTTTGTCTTAAAACATATAGCTGTCCAATGTTTTCAGTTTCAATGTAATCAAATACTATTGAACTTTCAAACCACCAGAAATCCCAAATGTCCTCGCAGCGCATTGTTGGTGCTTTAGAGTAAATTGTGTTCAGTAACATTAGCGAGAATGCCTTCAGTGTAAGCTGTGAAGATTATACATTGTACCTGATGGTTAAAGTGAGTCTGAGAAGGTTCTCTTAGGGGACACATGGAGATGGTCCCTGTGGGCCATTGAACTGAGGGGCTGATGGGGATTAGTTTGGCTGCTGAGGAACACCTGTCTGTCACTGATGGATCCCCCCCCTGCCAACCCACAGAAGGATCATGGGAGCAGTGGGCCCCTACATAACTTCCTCTTTCCTCCTCCCCAATAACACTAATGTTTTTTCCCCTGTCTTAACCCTCTTCTGTGGTATTCCTGAGCCTGCATATCTGACATTCTGTGAGGGGGGCTGTGTGTTGCTAGAAGGAGGGTGCAGAAGGGGGGGGGGGGGGAAGGGCTTGGACAGTTTTGTTGGATGACCAGCTGTGTGCCAGCTGTGTGCCAGTGGAGCACTGAGTGGCGTGGAGAAAGGCCTATTATCTCCCACACGCACACACTCTCCCTCATCTTTCACACCCCAAACCCTGGCCCTATGAAATCAGGCAGACAGATTCTGCTAAACCCATCACTCCTCCTTATACATGCATGTGGTCTCCTCAGGCACATACCCAGCGATATCCACACACACTTATTCAGAGGGTGGTGAGAGGCAGATGCACAGAAGGCCCACGAGCTTCCGTGCCATCCTTCTGTGTGTCACTGCGTCTGACACACGGGACTAAACAAGTCATGAGAGCATGGGTCGAATCGTCCATACGCAATGTGTGATCGGCCTGCTCTCAGTCAGCCAAACCCATTGCACAGCGGAGTGGACACCTCTCACTACTGGTAGGATATGAGCAATTAGCACAAAAGGCCTTTTAGCTCTGCCAGCTGATTTGTGGCCAGCTCCCGCATATGTCTGTAATTCACTCTGACATTTCATATCCTCACTTGTCACAGTCTTTATTGTGCATTACCACAATATAAACAATAATGATGAAGTAATAATGAAATCGGAGGCTATATAATCATTTTGTTTTCCCCTGCTCCAGTGTCCACTGGTTGAACCTGTGGGAGACAGCTGATAAGTGGGCTTTCTTGTGTGGAGTGGAGGTCCCTGGAGAGTGAGCAGAGGCAGCCGGGGGGAGTCTTCCCAAGTCAGCCCAGGGGAAATGGATGACAGTTACACTACCCTCCGGCCAATTAACTGTCATTCTAGCTGTTGGTTTAACTTGCTGACCTTACCTCTTCTTTGCTGTTTGGCTTATCATTTCCGGAATAGAGGACCTCATCTGTATATGTAAAATGGACCGGTGACCTTCAGGAGAGGGGAACAGAGGTCAAGGTTCATTCGCTGTATATTTCTTTTGCATGACAGCAAATATGCTGAGGAGTCTTCTGGGAATTTGAGGGAGTAGGAGGCGAGAAGTCCTGTGGGATTGAAAGAGAGCTATCTGTTATTACTTCCAATTACTCCCCAATCTCCCGCTCTATCTACCTGTAAAATGACATTAGATATGCCTGTTCTCATGGTCTCTCGCAGATGAAGGCTGTGCTTCTTGGTGATTAGGCCCACAGGAGCTTAAAGTCCGCCCTCCTTACCCCTTAGTCATCAGCTAACTGAGTGCCTTCACAGCTCTGAAGATGCAAAGTTAATTTTCTTAAAGAATCGCCTCACCTTTTGTCTCTAAGAGGAAGCACAGTCGTAAGTGGGAGGAAACGGCCACGTTTGTCCATTGGTGTGTGTGGGTTTGAGGTAGAAATGTGAATATGGGTAGAGGTCCAGTGAGCGCTGCCGTCTTTGCATGATAACAGAAAGCAGTGGGTCGCACTAGTCCTTCTGGGAGTGGAGACACACAGTGCCCACCCATTTGTGTTTTCACCTCGAGAGCCTACTCAGCTGGAGGTAGCAGGAAGGATTCATGCTGAATGCTTGACTCGCTCTGTCACTGTTCTTTCCTGTGTTTCACAAGAATCCACTTCCTTCTTCGCATCCTGACTTTGACAGGTTGACAGTTTTTACATCAGATTAAAATATCAAGCCTTCCAGATGGCAGAATGATTGCTAATGGAGCTCTTGTAATTGGTAATTATTAACTCCCCAATGCTCCCTGAACACATGCCAGTGACTTTCTCATTCCATCGAGCAAAGACTTTCTGCAATTAGCGGTTGTTTAAATTACCACTATTGCATGTGTCCCATTACAGGGCATAACACAGTGTTGTGTTCTGTGAAGACCAGTTGTGTCGTAAAGGTGTGAGCTGTCGTGTTTGAGTCACATCAGGGCATATTCTTGCACATATATTCTACTTGGCAACTTGTGCAACTGTGGTTGTGATAAACTGTCATCCTTATATTTGCCGTAAGAAGTCTTCGGGGCAACTTGTCTTGACTGGATGAGTGTAATTTCCAGGAACAGATGAGTGAGAGAGAGACTTGTGTGGGAACAGAATTTGGCTCAGCGATCCTCTTTTGTGCATACATTTAGTTTCCTTATTACGAGGCAGAAGTCTGCTTTCCTGCCACTGTACGATCACTCTGTCGCTCGCCATTTAATTCTCTAATAAACACTAACAAAACCAAGGCATGCATGAATGCACGCACGCACGCACACACACACACACACACACACACAGAATTTGTAGAATGGCTCTCACCATTTCTCATTTGCATGGCAAAGCCATTATCTGGCTGTGTGGTGTCATGCTGACAATGTGCCTGACAACAAGTTTATCTAAGCACAAAGAAAAGTTAAGAAGAATAGAGTACTTTCCCTCAGTCCTCTCTTCCTCTGCTTTTTCTTCCTCGCACAGTCTCATCCTGCATGATAGACGAGCAAATCCACAAACCCATGGTAAATACTTTGTATAAACGTGTATGCCTTCTTTTAGCTCTGTGACTATCTGGGTCTGCATTTCTTCATAATGTTTTATTTTACTTCAAAAAAAAACAAAAAAAAACACCAACGTTTTTTTTTTTTTTTAATTTACTGTAAATTACTACAACCAAATGTGCTACTGCGAAGTGATGTTGGCCAGGTCTTCTTTGGAAACAGGATCTATGCTCTCAGTGGGCCTACCTCAGTTAAATCAAAATATAAAATACCAAGGTTGAGCTGCTTGTCAGTATTCGTTAATAGTGGCGGAGATTGGATTCTATGCAGACACATTTCCGCAGACTTTTAAGCATGGAGGACATGGAGACTATTGGCTGAACTGAGGAGAATCAATAACAGGGGTTACAACTTAGACACTGGTAGGCATCATCATTACACAGTGAAGCCCTCTCACCTGCTGTTATCGACCTCCCTCTCAGGTTTACAGCAGCAGCGAGCAACACTTGGCTTGTCTGGTGATGTCATACATGCTTGTGTGTGTGTGTGTGT
>NC_081138.1:17129100-17144100 GCF_958295425.1 Solea solea | reverse complement strand
AAAGAGATGACATTCGTCTGTCTCAGTGGCAGGAGGGGGTGTGGCAGAAGGGTCCCTGCTCGGGATAGGAGGAGGAGGAGGAGGTGGCACCGGTTTTGGGGGTTACAATGACAGAAGGGGTGCAAGAGGTGAAAAAACAAGACTGACCCTCTTTATTTGCAACAGCCTCCTCTTTCACTCGGCACCTCTGGCCCCCTCCATTGGGCTTCTCTAGTGTTTATTTACTCCACAGCTTCTTCCCATTCACACATGCTTCTCTGATGGCTCCAGTGGCCAGACCCTTTCAGCCGCCTGGCACTGCTGTCCACCTTCTCCAGGATCAATGAACACTTCGGGAGACAGATTAAATTTCCTTTTAATGATTCCATCTTTCTCGGATTCCCCCCCCCCTCTAACTGGCTCTCTCTGACAGTGTATTACGTTTTCTGTACCCATACAGCTGGACTGTACATCGTCTGGCCTCAGAGTTTTCAGGGCAAAAAGGAGCAGAAGTCAACATTTCTCAGGGCAACAAAAGCATTGTTATTACACGCGAGATGTAGTACAATTTGCACTGTATCCCACGAGTGTTTCCTGGATTCAAAACACCACAGAACTGTCCTCCGATTAGTAAATAATTGTCAAGTTGTGAGAATGTTTGCCTCATAGTGTGGAACATTTTAAGTGTATTATAGAAAACATGATATATTTCACCTATTTTGTTTGTTTTGTTTTACAAACAGTGCCTCCGTGTTTCTTTAGGCATGTTGGGCACACTGCAGTGCTACAGTGTGCCCTGCAGATACTGAGCATTTAACACAGCATGGACCTGAGGAATAATAAGAGGAGTCAATGTTGATTATTGCTCATTAGCCGGGAGAACATCCACTTAACGTGCGAGGGAAAGGAGTGACACGCCATGCCCCACTGGAAATGGTCCCTGTGTAGCTCGGTGCTAAATGTTAGCTAATGCATTCCATTTGTAACAGGGAGAAGGTTGGACACGTATGCCAACATAAGCGGGCATGATTACTTTGTTTCTGCCGAGGTATTTTAATCCCTAATTTCATGGAGTGATCAGATGAGAGGCCCTGAGCTCCAGACATGATCACTGGCCCTTCAGTAGCATTTCAATCGAATGTGACTGATCAAGAGGGGGCTTGTTCTGGGCCCCTGAGGACATCCTGTGAACAGTAAACCAATGAGCATCCTTAGAGTTTCACATGCTGCTCTCCAGAGCCACATTTTAATCTATAGTTGGATTTATTTTACTGCAAAACTTTGGAACAATAATTACACAATATATATATATTTTTTACTAATATTTACAGGTGATTTTTATTTACATTTTTTTTTCATTGTAACACCTAATTTTATTGTGTTTTTAGTGTCATTTCAAATGACCAGTGCCAGCCACGTGAAGCTACTTCTTTATGAAAGTAGACATCAATATACAAGAATGAAGAAATAAAAAAAAGGAGGGGGGGGGGGGGGGGGGGGGGGGGGAGCTGTTCCATCAATCAGCGAGCTGCTGCCACTTATGAATATGCATCTCGCTGGTTATGGGGCTTTCAAGGAAGATAATTGATTAGACAGCAAAGCAACATGGTGAGAGCAGCTCCTAAAGGCTGCGCAGTCCTTGCCTCGGCTGATTTGGGGTTTGTTTAAAGCATCCTAAACCTGGAGAGGATACGGCTCCATCGAATCAACGCTTTTCATCTGCCTTTGCTGTCTCGAATCGCAGACATTAAAAGCCATTGTCCTCGCTGGCCATCTTAATCGAGGATTGTGCTAGTTTTTTTTTAGGTTTTTATTTATTTTAAATACAAGCGCAGCCATAAATCTAAATAATTTAAACGATTAAAAAAATAAAATAAAATAAGATTTTAATGAATGATAATAAAAATATTAAAATATCTACAACAAAAAAAGCTTTTTCGTTTAAACTAAATCCGCGTCAGTCCCCCACCATAAAAAATATATATATATATTTTTGTTAGAATGTTTTAAACAGTAAAATACAATTTGACAGATTTTTACTAAGATGGTTGGAAAACAAGGATTTGCATGAATAAGACTTTCATGTCTCATGCGAGTGTTTCTTTAAAGGCTGGAGATATTTTTGAAATCTTGGTGAAATTTGAATAATGTTATTGACAGCGTTTTTTTTCTCCCCACATATTTTTCCTCTGTTTTTTCTCCCACTTTCGTTCTTTTATCTTTTATTTAATCGGACCTGAATTTTAAAAAAAAAAAAAAAACACACCAAAAAAACAAGAAAGATGGTGAGACGTGTGAAGCTTTTAGGGAAAGTTCAGAAGAACTCATTTTAAATTCTTCACTGGCGAGTTATTTCCGGCGAGTTTTTGGAATTTTACACATTTGCGTGCTATGTCCATGATTTATTGTTTGTGATATCGAGTGGAATTTTTAAAAAAACAAGTATTTTTCGAAAATGTGATTAAAAAAATAGGAGTTAGAATTTAAAAAAAATAAAGTAAGTAAAAGTAAAAAAGTATTTTAATAAGGTTTTTTTTATGAAAGATGCATTGTACTTTGCACTTCATAAAATCACGGCACAAACGCTTGGACACGCGTTAAAATGTATTATATAGTGACAAACTGATAAGAATAAATGTTACTATCGAATTCCACATGAAGAGTAGAGGAATGAATAGTAGTGGGACGAAAAATGGAGAGAGAAAAAAAAGCACATGAGAACAAAGTGTGTGTGTGTGTGTGTGTGTGCATCAGAACATGGCCGACTGCAAGTGACTGTAGAGGGAGCTCCAACACTAAGTTTACATAAACTTCCTATATGCAAAGGCTTCACACACACACACACACACACATGCAAATGATCACATCACAGGGGGGGAACAAAATAAATGATGTTATTATTAGTTATGCAGCGGCGATATATTATAGTTATACCAAAGAGCAACGGTATCTAAGTAAAATGTATGATGCATGTGAGGAGCAAATGCATTACAAATTGATCGTGATGGGATCTGGGTATTTGCATTGTAGAGGCAAAAATCCATCTGTAGGATCAGCAGAACGAGTCCCGAACCAAAGCGGTGGCGTTAACAGTAATTCATTACCTAAACTATCATTATAGAGCATACAATTTAAGACGAGAATTAATGAAAGAATTATTCATTTTAATGCGGCCGCTGCACCTCTATAGGGATAATCCCACAACATGAATATCCAAATGTATGTGCCCCAGTACTGGCTAATTAGCCTTAAGTCCCATCCACCATAAAAGTGTGATGAATCCCTCTCGAATATTTACTTATCTGCCACGGAGGATGAAGTCTGTGCCTCAGGCTGTCCACGCAAAGACACACACACACACACGCGCGCGCGCACACACACACACACACACTCCCAAACCAAGGCAGTGCAATCCAAGCTGCACTGCACAATAACAGCCACCATCAAAAGCAGCTGTCAAAATATGCCCCCGCTCAAAAACAAACAATTTTCCTTAAAGTTGCAGCAGTTCATTTATTAGCCAAAATATAGTCTTTCTTGTACAATTTAGTTCACAATTATGTACACATTCTTAACTTTATATACAAAAAAAACATTTGAACATCAAATCCTCACAGAACTTACAAAAAAAAAGAAAAAAAAAAGAACTCACAGACTACAGGTTCATACATTATTACATTAGCAGTTTTACACGGGACATGCTTACAATGTAAGTATACAGAGATGCATTATTCTTATTTTACATTCCATATTCAAATAAAAAAAAAAAATAAAAAAGAGGACGGGTGAGGGGTTTGTGGAAAGGAGAGAGACAGAGAAAGAGAGAGGCGAGAGTTGTTCTAGTTGGTTCTGAGGCCTGGAATATACGGGGTGAAACGAAAGTTTAAAATAAAAAAAATAAAACAAATAGTGATGTAAAGAAATAATACCAATGATTGCCTCGTGTGGAGCTAAAAAAACACAACGTGTGACATAAAAGTGACAGTTGCCGGTAGTGAATTCGCGATGAGCTCATTTGCATGACCAAACAAGTGTAACATAGGCCTTGACGAAATAACACAAGCGCACAACAGAGGGATAAAAGAAATAGAATAAAAGCTAATCATAATACGGGCGTTTTAATGAAACACGTGATATGGCACCAGCGTTTAAAAATCCTCAACGTTATTAATTTATAGCCTCACATATTTTATTTAATTTTTTTGAAGAGGATGGAAAGCTGTTTTAAACTTCTCTTCTGCAGCCAAGGCACTATTCTCTGAAAACGAGGCAATGGAAATTAAAAATTAAAACTGAGTGAACTATATCAGAGCCAATCTCGGAGCTCAGTGAAATTTACTGTTGAAAACCATTTGGTTTAATGGGCTGAGGGTGTGTGTGTGTGTGTGTGTGTGTGTACACTAAATAAAATTAATAAAAATGAAAATAAACGACAAGAACAGCTGTCGCACAAATCCACGTTTTCTTAAACGCTCTCTGTGTTTTTAAGCAGCCACACACACACACACACACGCACGCACTGTAACACTGTTCATCCATGTGGCCTATAGAAAGAAACAAAATCCACAAAGAGGCAATGAAGAAGAAGAAAATGACGAAGAAGAAGAAGGTGAAGAAGGCATAAGAAGGGTCTAAAATAATAGAATTGAATGACGGGGGAAATGGGGAACTAGTGTCTTTGTTTTTGAAGTGAGGCCTATTTATACATGCGCGTCTCAGTGTCGGGAACATGTACCTGTGAGTGGAGTCTCTGAACTATGACTCTTGTCCTCCGTTTGCCTGCTACTGCTGTACAGGGCCAGGCCGGTGGCTGTAGCCTGGTTTGCCAGTCCCAGGTAATGGTTAGAGTTCAGTAAAGCCAGCTGATGTGCTGAGAAGGCCCGGTTCGTCCAGTTCTGGATTTTCCCAACGGGACAAGAAGAGATGAGTCTGTGCGGGGTTATAATGGTCTGGGCAGCCGGGCCTGCCGAGTTGCTGCCGTTCATTTGTGGCGATTTGCGCGGATTGTCAGGAGCCGTGGCTGTCTCTGCCAAAGACCAGATCTTTGGCTTCTGGACCGGGGCAGGGTTGTTTTCTGAGGGCGGCGAGCTCACGCCGGACACCTGGTTCAGTTTGAGCTGTTCTTCGTTTGGCTGGGCCGCTTTGATGGTCAAAGGAGAGTGGTGCTGATGGTGGTGGTGGTGGTGGTGATGGTTGTGGAAGTGCTCTCCTCCTCTCTCCACGTCTTTGCCATCTTTGCCCTGCACGGCCTTAAGAAACCTCTGGTCGGGCCCTTGTAAATCCTCATAGCTGTCAGAAATCTCAGAGTCACTCCTTCCGTCGAGTTTAATGTCTGAATGCAGGTCGTCCTGGTCGTCCAAGTCGTCCTTGTTCTCAATATTCTCCGTGTCGATGTTCTCCAAGTCGATCTCCTCCTCGTCCTCCCTCTTGTCCCCCTCCTCCCCTTCGTGATCACTGCTGTAAACATTCCCCTCTTCGTCGGTGCGGTTCCGGGGGGCCCAGGTCATCTTGTTCTCCTTCTTTAGTCTCCTCCTGGCGTTGGCGAACCAGGTGGACACCTGGGTGAGGGTCATTTTGGTGATGATGGCCAGCATGATCTTCTCGCCCTTGGTTGGGTAGGGGTTCTTGCGGTGTTCGCTGAGCCAGGCCTTCAGGGTGCTGGTGCTCTCCCTGGTGGCGTTTTTGGGTCTGGATGGGTCACCGAAATGGTACTGGCCGTATGGGTAGAAAGCAGGGTGATGATGGGAGAAGCCTGGGTGCTGGACACCGGGACTGTCTTTCAGTTCATACTGAGCTCCCTACAAAAACACAAAGCATCAAAGAGCAGAGGATTCGTTAGACTCACAATATAAACACCTCACAGATTCAGTCTTTATGGAATAATAATGTCCTACACACTATGATGTGGATTTAATATAACACAAATAAACAGATCATTACCCGATTAATGCGCAAAACCATTGAATTCGCATTTGCATTCCAGCAAATTCACAACTTATGAAAAAGAATAGCCCTTTCTTAAATTAAAGTAAAAATAAAAACTTTATACATGAATGATTTGCTTTTGTAGTACACCGACACTGTAAACAACACACTGCACATACACTCCTTTCTTTTTCGTCCTCACTTTCAGGGAATTACGCGGTCACGGTAAACTACAGTGTTAATGTGTTACTTTTTAACCACTTTTAACTAAATTAGAAAAACAACAAAAACAAAAGGATACTACGACAAAGTTCACCACTGCATGCGCACTAAAAGTTCGCACTTCAAAAAAGCGACAATGAAGGTTCTCCGAGAGGCCGGTGCACTTTACTTTCTTTATTCTTCTTTTTTTTTTTGAATATTTCCAGTGTAATATTACAAGTCTTTGCTGTTTTAAGAAGAGAGAAATAAACACAGAGCGAAGTGAGACTCACCAGCTGATTGAAAATGGATATTTCGTTGGAGTAGGGCAGAAACGCTCCATAGCCCTGCGCTGCCGCGGCGAAAGGAGATCCATACATAGTGGAGAGGACGTTGGAGAGTGCGCCGGACGGACTGAGCTCCGTCCCGGCCCGGGCATTGTTGGCGATCCCCTGGCGCTCCGGCGGGTATATCGGTCGGATGTACTGATATCCCAGCTGAGGGAAAGACATGGTGGCAGGAAAAGGGGGGAAAGCTCTGCTGCAATCTCACAAAGCAAGGGGAATTGCCTCGATATCCACTTTTACAGTGTGAGCATGTGAGCAACAAAAGGTGCAAGCAAGGGAAGTCTATATTTCCTCGGGAACAGCCAGTGTAAACGATCCGGTTGCGCCCCTTATTTCTTCCTCTTCTTCTTCTTTCCACCCTCACTTCCCTATTGATCTGGATGGACTAAGGTCAGGTCCTTACAGATTGCTTTAGATTATTGGGACTCCCTTGCTCAGATTGACATTTCTAGTCGTTTAGAAGCCCCTCCTATTTCTCAAATCTCTCCCCTTTTACACACACCTCTCTCTCTCTCTCTCTCTCCGTCTCTCTCTCTCTCTCTCTCTCTCGCGCTCGCTCGGATAAGTGCGTCGCGAGCTCTCATTTGAATGGAGTTTCAAGTCTCATTTTATGGCTCGCGAATCTATTTCATTTACTTGTTTGCGTTTGTCCTCCAACTATACATATATAGTTGTTTTGTTATAATTGTGCTAATTAAATTTTTGTCCAGCTGTACAAGAGTAAGCGTTATGGATTCAGTGACTAACTTTTTTTTTATCTGCAGTTTCCTTTTAATTCACAGAGGCAACGTTTTCTTTGATTAAATATAGCGCGAGACTCGTTTATGTTAGTTTAAATACACATTAAAACAAGGTTACGTTTAAAAGCCACTTGAGACAATTGTCCTTGTTTATTGGAGAGAACTGACATACATTTTTATTTTTTTATTTTTTTTTTGTTTATCTCAATAGCAAGAATCAGTCACACAAGAAACACATATTTATAAAACAGTGAATATGTGCAGCTAAAACAGGCTGGTTCTACTTTGTAAATCCAAGGTTATAAACTATTTTTTTGTTCTTCTTTTTGGATTTCTCGTCACCTCACTGGCTGTGGGCTGAGCTTTCTTCCAGCGGCTGTGAAGTGTTGTGGACTCCTGATGGCCGGGCGAATCGGAGTCACTTCATTCTTTAATTTGAGACATCAAAGGGGGGTCGCATGTAGCCACTTAGCATCAAAGACAGAGCTGATGATCGCGCGCATTACGCTGCTAATGAAGACTAAGTGTGAAGTGGCGATGATGATAAGTAATAAACATTTTTTAGTGGATTGAGCTGAGAGGATGTTTATTCTGGAAACAGCATGAGGCAAGAGTTAAAAAAAAAGATGCAATAAAAGTAAATAAATAAATAAAAACAGTTTCACATCAATGTTATTATTATCAACAAAAACAATAATAGTAATAATAAACACAAACGCTTAAGTGTAAAAAAAAAAAATATATAGATAGATTTTAAATAAAGGCTCTTCACACAGTGAAAACAAAAGGATCATCTGCGACAGACTACACACCTCAAGAAATCCGTTTGATAATTTCCATGCAACCTGATCTGTCATGTAAATAATGCGGCTTAAGACAAAAACAAGGGAGTCAGAATTGAAATTCTACGAATCAATATACAAAGTGTGTAAGGGGACAACCTTAATCGCATTTCAACGCGACTTTGGAGCAGCATCTGTTTTGTTAATCGTCTGCAAAAAAAAACCACATGGCCTGAGTTATTATTATGATTATTGTTAGTGTTATTATTCCACGCACTTTATTCCAATGCGCCATAAATCTCACTGTATTAATAACACGCGAGATGTTAATCTCGTCAATCTCAGTTTGGTTTTGATAAGGCGATCACGGTTTCCAAGAATTTCTCAACTTGTATTAACCTTTAATCTGCTTTTTGAAGCAGATAGTTATCATTGTCTGGGAGGGATAATAGCAGCTGTAATTTCTTATGTGGTGCTATATACGCGTCAGGGTACGCCTTGTTTCTGTGCAACTTTGTGCTGGATCTCTCTCTCTCTCTCTCTCTCTCTCTCTCTCCCCCCATCTCTCTCTCCTTATGTGTTTGTGTGTGTGTGTGTGTGTGTTTGTGTGTGTCGACATCCTCCCCAACCCGGATTATGGGGTTATTAATTACAGCGGCTTGCTGGTGCCATCCGACCGGAATGGTAATCACTACATAGCAGTCAATAGTCCGCTCACACTTAAGTCACACACACAAACACATACTCATAACATCGACCCACAAAGTGTAGTGAAGGGTGGTTAAAGATAAGTGGATGGTATTTGGCATTTAAATGCACAGCAGCACAATGGATGTAAAGGAGAGTGTGTGTGTGTGTGTGTGTGTTCAGATCTGAGAGTCGACAGTGAAGTGTCTCCCTGCAACTGCTGCTGCTGCTGCAGCCGCACTGAGAGTCCTGATAGACACGTGTCTCATCGCCGGGACCACGCCGCTCGGACGACGTCCACCCGCGCGCCACCCACTCCCACACCAACGCCGAGGACCCGCGTGTCTAAATTGACTGCCTCCCAAAAGCCAAACGCCGCACCAACTTCACATTTTCACACGGACCCGGGAAAGTGGCGTGGCCATAAAAGCATTAGGACGCCGCTCCTCCTCCTCCTAAACGGAGCGTCCTCAAGTAAACAGTAAACTAACCCCTGACTGACTTCCGCACACACACACACACACACACAGAAAAAAACAAACACAGCAAGATAAAAAACAAAGTTATATTATGAATATTATTTTGTTGTAACATTATTATTTTGAGCCAATTAAAGTTGCTTTAAAAAAAAAAAAAAAAAAAAGGGCAATCATACACGAGTGACTTGAGGGCTGTTTTGTACAGAGCTCTTTGACAGTAATTATGCACATGACACCATTTCCACATTCTCTTAAGCAAACATATACACGGCCTATCAGCTCAGCAGTATGGTTCCTTCTTACAGCGCGCAGGGTTGAACCGAGGCTCTGCAGAACAGACAACAGATCAAAGGCTTCAAAGGGACGTCTTTTTTCTTCTTCCAAATTTTGGATCTCTTCCACAACGCCTATAGTTTGAAAGATAAATCCACTATTACATCTGTTATCAACGCATTAAATCGATTTGGAGGCAGCTTTTGCTGATCAACAGTTATTGTAGGTGACGACTGAGGATGTGAAGCAAGTAATACACATTGTTAAGGTGGAGTGTGTGTGTGTGTGTGTGTGTGTGTGTGACTTGCTTGACAAACTAACTCTCATTTTGGAGGTCTTAAGCATTTCCTGAGAGGTTTTTTAAGCTTGCTCTTTGTTTCGACTTGGGTTTCATGAGCAGAAATTGCTGCTGTAAATATGATCTATGTCACAGTGCAGTGGACTGACTGACTTACAGCTTTTTCAGTGTGATCAAGAAAAGCTATACTGATCAGCTGACGCCAGCTCTGATCCACAATATATCTGATTTCTGTCAAATATAATGCACAGGAAATAAATCTCTGTAATTTGTTAAAGTGACTCATGGTTTTTATCCTATTATCATATCTAATTGCAGGAGCAACTGGTCTCTGCTGTTGGGAATGTCTATAGCTGTTGTTGTGAGAAGTGTTTTCGGTCACTGAAATCTGTGGGTTACTGAAAAAATACTAACTTTGCAACACATTCGATCACCAAATACGCTCCCTCAAACTCATGTCCCATTAGGGTGAAATAAAGGGCCAATAAATCTTACAGTGTTTAAAGAACACTGAAGCTTAATCCAATAAATGAATTAGTTTCTGAAAATTAATTGTTCTTAGTAGCAGAAGCAAGTGTTCTTTGAAAATACATTTAAAGTTCTTTTTTTTTTTTTTTTTACTGTTAGAGTAATTTAAACAGTAGGACTTTAATTACATTATACCAACCAATCATGCATATTAAACAGATAGCCCAACTATGATTTGCATTAGTGGCAAAGCAAAGCATTTTGGAACTGTTCCTCCTGCTCACACCATTTGGAAACAAATTAATAGTCAATGGACTGCAACTTATTAAACTTGGTTATGACAGTGGATCAAAGTGTGAATTATTGCATTACTTCGCAAATGTTTTACACTGACTTGTTAACTTCGGGGTGTTGCCTACTACTGGATTTTTTAACAGTCTGTCTTATTTGGGATTAGCCTGTGGATTGAATGGGAGATCTATTTTAGATGTAGGCATTGAGCAGAGCTTTGGCCAAACTTACACATTTTATAATGTGACACTGTTCACTTATAATAATGTATTTATATGGTATGCTGACATGAAAACTCAGATCTGCAGTTTATTGCTATGCTCCAAGAGCAGAGTAGGTGCTTACTGACCCTTAATAGTGTGTCTATATAATATTCTAATGAATATATTCCCCATTAAAATGTAATTAAATAGACATTCTTTGGCAATTTTGCCTTAATAATGTTGTTTCAACATGCAATATAACTTCCTTCAAGGTTTCTGAAGCACTGTCATTTGTTTACTGTATAGAGCACACATAAAATATATTTCTTAAGCTTCAGTTTTTTTGTGTTGTGAGTCAGTGTCAGATAAAGAAAACACACACACACTTATATAAAAAGAAAATACACGCCTGTGCAAAACATGTATAATATAATAATATCATACAGTAATGGCTAGGGATCTAAAAAAAATCATTCATATTATTGTTATCAGATTCCACCTTGAAGAAAAATATTATAACCCCGTGCACACACTCTGGATATTTTCCATGCTTTGTTAGTGCATTCGACAATTCGACATCAAATGTGAATGTTTTTTATTTTTTATTTTGTTTGTTTGTTTGTTTGTTTCCTCGCCGCCCACTCAACCATCGCTCCATCTGCTGCACTTAGTCCTGTATCAGTAACACAAGGCATTGATTTTACGGTAAAGTCACTTTGTAAAGGGAATGAGTAACTCTGGGCCCCACTATCACTGTATTACACGGCTATGGCCCACGTAACAAGATGAACATTGATTCAGCATTACGGATGATCGATAATGAAATAAGTAACTTCTGAGCCAAATTAAAATGCAAGCTGGCTTGATGTTGCCAGGTTCTGTGAGAGGTGAGGAAAGCAGAGAGGGAGGGAGGGAGGGAGAGGAGAGGAGAGGAGAGGTGGAGAGGAATGCAAGCTGACAGTTCCCTGTATACTGTGATAGTGACGATTATTTTAAGAACTGATTTTAATGATGATAATGACAGCATGGTAGCCATGGTGTCACTATAATTATTTATAAAGGCTTGCATTACCGTAACACCATCCCTCAAATGATGTTCCTACACAATCATCCCTGTGTGGATTTACAATCATGTGACCGGGTAAGATACAATACTAAATACTCTTTTTATTTTTTTGAAATGCATCTTGAACAGTTGAATACAAATGCCATGAAATGTACACTAAAGTCATTCAAAGCAATTTTTTACCAAGAGTACCGACGTGACCCGAACCTGTCAGGCGTCCCGTATCTTTTGTCCGAGCCCAACCTGACCCAGACATGCATTCTGTATTAAGCTGAAGCTGAAGCTGAAGCATACTCTGACTGTGACTGTCACATGCAGGTGATTGTGGCCTTTATTTATGGTTAAGGCAAACGGTACATCTAGGAAGAAGCAACTACTAACCCCATCAACACATGACCATCAGTTCTTCTAAATGAACCTTTTTTTGAACTGTAATTGTAGACTGTTTACATAATCCAACTGTTTATTTTGAGTCAATAGCCTGTAAATCATAACCCCACAGTTCTCAACAGAAACACTATGGCTTGACATTTTCTACTTATTATCACTTATGTTTACACATTATACATTTATTTCTTAAATTTTTACACCTGGTTTTCAATTAAGCAATAAAAAAAACCACAGAACTATGAATCTTTTTGGCCAATCCCTGAATACGACCCATACGTTTTTAGCGTACCTGTATTTTTCAACTCAACTACGCACAAATGTTAGTGAGGTTAGGGTTACGGTGTAAAAAAGACAAGGCTAAGCAATAAGTTACCACTAACTTTAACCACTGCTAGTGTAAACCTATTCAAAGCTACTTGATAAAGACACACCCACGATACAAGATTGCTGTTATTTATACAACCACTAGGGGCGTCTATTTTTAAAACATGCATATGGTCATAATTCCTGCATACAACCCATAGATAACTTTCATTGAAGCACATTCTTGCAAAAAGAAGTCAGTTTGAATGGAAGTCTATGGGAACATGAGCCTACTAGTCACTTGATTTATAACAGTAGTAAACATTTTCCTGAGGAGTTAATGGTCTCAATTGCTAGTTTTCTTCAATAGAACATGATGTCAATTTTGTAAAATATTGTCCCATTTAGAGTAAAATAGACTATAAATTATAACACATATGAGTGGACACCAGTGTGGTTGACATAGTGTCTAACAGGAGCCTGGTTGTAGATGACACCTACAATTCTGGAGTTCAGACTCATATCAAATGGTTGTCCCCAAGCCATGGATAGACATCAATGCATGATCTGCTGTGTATTAAATCTGCGAGATTTCTTTTAAAGTAGATTATTTGTACATTGATGAGTCTTAATAGCCCCTTTATCAGTTCAGATTTTTTTCATATTTGTAGTCTGGGTTATCCAGAACATGCCTTCTCACTAAGATGTTCAGTTTTCCTGAGCGTCCACGCTCGTTTACTGCTGCGTTCCCAGATCCATTGAGCCAAATCATCCACCCATTCACAAAGTGGTACATTCTCAAAGAAACACCAGTTTTATTGCAACTGTCCATCATAACCCATCATCTGTTACTCTCTTAAAAGCATGCAGTGACATGGTTCATGTGTACAATGCAGAAGACACAATTTATTGTGTGTGCTGGTCCGGCGGCAGTAGCCAAAGATGCCCTTTAATAGCCCCTTGGCTCGACACTGCACACGGACAAATATCAGTTTCCCAGCACATTTGGCCTACTGAGCCAGACAGAACCTCAGTCTTTCCAGCTGTTGCAGCTTCTGGTTTGAAGCTGAAGAAGAAGCAGCTGCACCAACATGGGTGAGTGAAACCTCCTCATCTGTGCAACAGCCTGGGTTTTATAGAGAGTGCAGGGTCAGTCATGGTGGCACAGTGTGTCCTCCAAGTGGGGATATAAAACTGGACCTCACCCGCAGTGATGGTGCAATGCCAGTGCATAGCTGGAGATGTGAAGTTGAGGAAGACACTCAAGTAACTGTTTGGTTGGAAACATTGACTGTAAGCAGTATCAGCCATTGCTGACATTGAACTGGTGCCAGCGCTAAGGTTCACAAGTCTGCTGTGTTCAGAAGTGTTTTGACCATTCCTTTGAAAATCGCATTATCTGTGATTTTTTTTTACTGCATATCCATTTTCATTTCACTGATGTCATGTGGTCCTTCGTGCAAAAGATGAAATTGCTTTGTTTGTAACCTGCGAGCGAGCTGTGCTGATACTAAAATGTGACGTCAACAGACTGCCGGCCATTGATTAGTCAGAGAGTGACGTCAATGCGACACAAGAATCAAACCTGCTTGGTTCACACAGAAACAAATTGAGTTATCCGTCTATAAATCCATCTCTATCACGATTTCACCCAGTGAAAACCTTCATCCCTTGTTAATTATTCACCAAGTGTAGAAGAATTTGGTCTTTTTTTAGGATTCAAATAGAATTCAGTCACCGTGGATGACTGAATGCTGTGACAAATCTTGCTTCCCATCCGGTAAAAGAAAAAGTCTCTGTGCAAAAGTTAAGCAATTATTGCAAATATTGAGTCGATGGAGTAGAGTTGGAAACTGGAAAAAAGAACCCCAACCACAAATTTCTGATGAAGAAGCAGCGGTGATAACAGGATCATGAGAAAACACTTTCTCACTGGCATCTCTGTCACATTGTGCTTCATTATCTAACACTCAATTTTCACGAGCGGCGTCAGCAGCTTTGAGAGCAGATCCTTGTTCTTATAATCAGCTCCAATGAGTGGCTCAGCATGCCAGTGAACTGAGGTCAGAGGAGAGTGCAAGCAAAAGAGTTAAACCTCAGCAGGACAGCTTTGATGAAGATTTACCCACCCATGTGTGTGTGTGTGTGTGTGCAAAGCCACAAACAGGTGTTATCTTGGCACTTGAGACACATGTTAGTATTAGCCCATTATGCTTAAAATACCAGCTTATAGGCCTGGCCGAAAAACAGGCCCTAATGACTGAGAATGATAAACTGTCATGCTGACTATGCACAATGCGTATACATGTTACCACTGTAAACAATAGAAGGTTGGCGAAGCTCAACCTGTTTAATCAAAAACACGAAAACAAAGCTGCTGAAACACCTCCAGCAGATTGGACATCTCAGCATTTTTTATAAATGACAGTTTAAAGCTGCGCTACTTCCTTTTCATTTGTATATATGCAGCGGTAACTGTGTGTAGATTTAGGAAGCTCTGTTGACAGGTGAAAATGAGCCAACCTTCACTATTTTTTTTTATTATTTCTGTTTCTTCTTCTTCTTCTT
>NC_081138.1:12691600-12741600 GCF_958295425.1 Solea solea | reverse complement strand
AGTTAAGTTTAAATTGATAGTTTGTGATTTTAACATTGATATCTACCTGCAGCTCATGTATTATATTTAATTAGATTGTGTACTATATGTCCATGTATTCTTATCTATTCTCTGTCATGCTGAAATGTTGATAACACTCGATCAATTCACTGGCTGTAACCAAATAAGTTAAATCTTGATAACCTAGGGTATGTAAAATGCCACACTTCAGTAAAATCCTTGCAAATATAGTAGCTACCACTTTATCAACTGTAATATTGTTACTCTGTTTTCATTATTTGCACAGGATGATAAATATTTTCTTTTTATGCAGATGACATCAGCTTTGGCTTTAAGGGCTTCATTATATAAATACTTATTGCAATCCCTTTCATCAAAGATTATCAATAATGCAACTGGATGAATGTTAACTTATTCTTTCCTTCATTTCATTGTTTTATTTATATGGACACCACACAGTCGCCATTTTCATAAACCTTCCAGTGGTAACAAGGTGGTACATTTTCAATTTCAATCCTTTGACAAAATGTTTTGATGATCAGTGAATTTCCGGTTGGCGGGCAAGCTGTGCACGGAAGTATACCAGGGCCTTAAGTAACTGACCAATGGCCTAGCCCCACCCTCTAACACACAGCAGCAGTAAGTAGTGGTAGAAGTAGGCCCCCTTTACCCCTTTACATTGTCTGTGATCGGATTGCAAATAGATACTGCTTGACCACCTGTAAGTACAGGTGTCCCCACCAATATTTTAAGGGGTGTTGTGCTGTTTGATAATGGACTTTACCCAATGGCAACTATGGCAAAGGTCTATTTTTCTCTGTGTAAATCACAAGCCATTGGGAGTCTCATTAGATTTTGACAGAATAAGACAAATGATTACGCACTGTGATGTTTTCATTTTTATTTAAATACAGATAGGGTTTTGTAGTGAAATAACTAGATACAGATATTATCAAACAGATGAACAGCACTGAAAAGTGACAAACTTGGTTGTGAACGCCGGTGAAGCGGTTTGTCCACTGGGAGATGGATCATGCAATCATCGTGCTTCACAGTTGACCACAAACACAATTAAATGTGTCACAGTAGATGCTGCTGCTGTTACTCTATCGACTTGCATTTAAAGTGTGCATCTCAATTATAGAATGAAGAGACTAAAGATAATTAGAGGTGTTTTGAGAATCCGAGTGACTGGCTTTTGTAATTCAGGAATTACGGTAGACTGAAATGGCTGAGCATGATAATGGAGCTGCTCTTGTTTCTGCCAGCTTCTCTCTTAGCACAGGAAAAATCAATCTGCCACCTTGTCAGAGTTTTAAGATCAAGGCTTCCTCACAGTCTGACCAATTTGTAAGTGTTCTTTCCGAACTCTGTAACAAGCCATGATTGGATTATTTATTTGAACTCATAGGTAGGTCAAATTTCCAACACTACTTAGGCTTGGCAAAATTATCATGGTCTTAGCATTATTTATTATTCTGAGTAAAAACAAGGTTATTCACTGTGGCAAGTGTTTCCACTCTGAAATGACAGCAAGTGTAATTTGAGCTTTGATTTAAGTGATTTAAATACGTTTACTATTTCAATTGTGATATTTAACACAAGTTGGCTTGATTTTCTTTTCTTTTTTTTTTTTATCTCTCAGCCGTTTCATCCTCAAGAGCAACTCTTTATTCTTTCATATCTATTGATCTCATAATCAAAGGAGCGCAAGTTGCCAAAGAAGATGCTTTTTCCCTGGGATTCCAGATTAATGTTGGTTTGAAAATAGTCTGCCTCATACCGTTATTATATTTAGAACCGGTTGGGTTATCGGCTCCAAACATCTGCTGTTTAAATAGTCCACATAATATAGTGCCATCGACAAGTACTCCACAAAGCTTGCTTTTCATTTATGTGTAGCATTATTATATTTTTGGAAGTTATCCCATGACATGTCATCAAGCACCTCTGTCGACATGAAAACAAACTCAGTTTTCCATTCGTCACTTTACGTCTGAAACTAGTTTTATGAAATGAGTTTTAAGGAATTAAAAATATATACTCTAAAACATTTCTTCCCAATGAAGACAGAGCAACTGTCTGCTCTCATATTTATTCTATGCACTTGAACATGCACCAAAAACAACACAGATGCACTCGCACACACTCGATTCTTCTATGAGGAATGAACTTCGTCTGTTACAGTACTTATATTCATCAATTTCATCCATTAATTTAGAATATGGTGAAAAACTGGTGTTTCAAACCCCCCAAAATGAGGACACCTTCCAAAAAAGTCTGGTACTGTCACAGAGAAACAAATAAAAAATTCAATTTAATTTATAAAGGTCCAACTCACACCAATAAACTAATTATTAAAACAATTGGTGATTCATTTGAAGACTAATTTGTGTCAGGATGGGAAATTAGCCGTTGATTTTAGTGTCATTCAATATTCATGATTACTTTTGCCAATGAGATTTTTTTTAGCACTGTCTTCTGTTTATCATTTGAAAAGAAAATAGAGTTTAGTGTTGGTGAAGGTATGAGCTCTCTGTAGACTCTCTAGTTTAGTTTTTAAGCCCCTTGAAGAAGTTTGGCTTTACTCCTTGACATGCTCACTTAAAGTAATGTAATTGTTGTTCTATTTGTGCCCTTTTCCTTGTTAATGATGTCACTTATTCATGTCAACAAGTCAATAATGGTTATCTGAAAATGCTGGTCTTTGGTGTTGTAAACTTTGTAAAGTGCATGCTCAGTCGAGGTTAGGTGTAATTGTCTACTCGAGCAGTCTCTCATGCCACTGACCTTATCTTTAATTGCTTATCTTTAGTGCCAGCATAGCCAATCACATTTCCTGTTTTTAAGTTGCACAATATTGTAGTTAACTGACTCAAATGACTCCCAAAGCAGGCATGTTGTTTTATTACACTGTCCCTGATTTGTCCACCCTGGCCACCAATGAGAGTTGAACGCAAGAGTAGATAAAAAAAAAAAGGAAAGAAAGGGGTTGCAGTATGTCATTTTAATTAAAACTGTCACAAAGAATGATGCATTGAGGCATTCTTGTGAGCCTTTTTCTGCTGCATTTCACCAGACCCTGGTCAGAAAGGCCTGATCAACCAGAGATTTCACACTTCCTCCACAAGTTGCTGTCATATTGAGTCGTACAGCTACTAGTCCAAAACACGCATAACGATGCCGATACTATATGAACTCACTGCAGTAGTGGTGATTTGATTGCATTAAACCTTTGTGTGTTGAGGCAGTACGAACACAAATGTCACTTGTTTTAGTTTTCTATTTTAGATGAAATCAAATCTTAATGTTTCTTAATGTCTTGGTACCACCAACAATATTTTGTGCATGCATATTGATGAAAACATGAAAAGCCCCAATGATGTTCATCTTTCGCTGGTGAGTGTAAGTTCCTGTGGTTGACATATTCACTGATAAAGATACTGGCCAACACACTGACTGCTGATTCCCCATCACCTGTATTGGCTGAGTGCATTTCTATTTTGGTAATCAGCTCGAGCTTACAATCCATCTCCACACAGGTTACTGTGGGGCTCTGTGGTAAATGATCTGTTGCTTATAAATCATTTTGGAGTAAAGCAATTGCTAACATCTCATGCATTTGCTTTGTGTCTCATGCAAGTCTTTGTACAACAAAGAAAACGTCTTCAAAGGTTTCGTCTTGATTGGATAGAAATGTAAAAGATTTGTTTTATGCAATCCCTTTAATAATTCTTGATCCATTGCCTGTGTCTGGAATAAGTGGAGGGTTTTTAGCATTAGCCCTTCATTAGCCCTTCACTAGCTTCTATCGAAGCTAGTGAAGCATTTTATCTTCAGGAAAATGTTTACTGGTGTTATATACATCAAGTATAAAGTGGGCTTATTTCTCCATAGACTTATTTTTGCAACCACATTTTCCTGGTTGGCTTCAGGAGGAATCTGAAAGACATGTCAATGTTTCATATGTGGTCTATCTCAGAGGCAGTGGAATGTTTGTGTAGTGTCAAGCACATGGCATCCTGATGTTTCAAATCCTGTTGTGTTGATAGATGTTTCTGTTATTCCCACTTTTGTTAAGAAATATTATTTACAGACTTTACCACATGATCCTCTTTCTTGGTGAAGTGAAGCCACATTTCCAGGTTTCCAGCAACATCGCTGGAGGAGTTTCTCATTATTCCTTTTGTGGTTTGCAGCTGTAAATTCAAAAAGAGAAAATAGAATAGAATCAGTCATATTTAAATCATATGATCGGATGTATATGTTTTTACACTTCAGTGTTTTTAAACTTAAAAAGTCAACAGAACTAATACACTCACTTCTGGGTTGTTTGAATTAGAGTAGGATTGTAAAGCATGCTTTTACTTGAAGTGGAATTGTTCTTTTCTAGCATCCATCATTTTGTCTTTGAAAATGTTTTATTTTCCCAATGGTAAATCTTAAAAGTGCTTCTGACCAAAGTCAAGAAAGCCAAACAAAAGCACATTAAACAGAAAGAAGTTAAACAAACCATCTTGTTGCTTCACCATTTGTTTTATTATCTTAGTTATGTGTTTGGTGTTCGGCCAGCCCAAGTGCTCCTCGATATCCCTCACTATTCAACCAGTCAGTGCTTGTTTGATAGACACAGCCACAGCTATGCAGAGCATGCAGCTGACATTTTAGAGGCCCTAAAGTCCTTTCTGTGAGCTATTGCAAACCACACTCACTCCCTGTATCTCTGCAAGGGAAGTTAAAGTAACTGTGGTGTAGCATTTTTCAGTCCTTAATGAGGTTTGGAGCTGTGGGAGCAGAGATGAGGCAATAATCATTATGAGTCTATACGTATCTCAATAAAACATCATCATAGCATAGTGAAAGTTTTTACGCTTGTAATTAAATCTGGAACAACTGCAAACAAAGGCCTGAGCTATTTCGCACCAGTAAATTTGCGTGTGTTATGACTGAAGCAAAGCTCATATTTAAAAACAAGGTTTTTTTTTTTGCTATTAACACTATCGCTGTTTCTCACATCCACATTCATCTGTAATCATACTTTGAATATTTCATGTTGACACATGCCTAGTTTGAGAATGTTTCTTTCTCAAGCCTGAGCTCAGGGGCTGATTTTTTTTTTTTTTAACTACATCGCAAACTCACCTTGCATTATACTTTTCACCATGTGTATGTTGTTGCTGTCTGATGCATATCAACAAGAATAGATTGAGTTTCACACTCCTCTTGCGAGGGTTATTTCATATGACATCCTTTTGTGTTTTATGCAAAGATGGTGCTTGTGTCACGCACGGAAAACACCAGGTCCCATTTCAGTTGTGTTCCATGGCAAATCATCCACAAAATCTCTTTCCCCCGTCTTTTTTTCCTGTACTTTCAAGGCGGCCTCACCCTTCTGTGGCCTCTGTGATAGATAGCTGAATGAAACCAGATCTGTGAAAAAAAAGGACAAGCACTCTGGGAGATGCACAGCCTGCATGCCTTTCACTCAATGGGGCTCTCATTGGGACATTTCCTCAGACAAGCTTTTTCAAAAGGAGCTTGCACTGCAGTTCTGACGAAGGGCAGTACAGTAGGTCAACTGCCGATAGAGTTACAACCTCTCTTTTGTGAAGGTGTTGGACAAATTAGACCTCACAACTGTTTACCCAGTCAAACAGGGACAGCTGCATCTCTCCGCCCTCCAAAACCTGCCACTGACTGTTGTTCCTTTGGGGAGCCATCTGTGAGAAATGAGCATGCACGGCAATCAAATGATTGTTCAACAGTTTTACCTCTGTCACTGCTGGGGGTGATATGAATGGCCTCTTAAGTGAATCGACATGAGCTCTCTGCATTTCGTGATCCAGCTGCCACTTTGGGCTGTTGTTATAATGAGAGCTGAGTAATGGTTGAGGGTACAAAATTACTCCTCTTCTGTCAGTCAATGGTAACAACCCAGCTCTTAATCCTGGAGGGTTAAGCAGCAGTTTTAGTAAAGGCATGTGTTGTATTTAATTAACCTGGTCTGCAGCGAGGCAGCTGATTTATAGAGACAATATTGTAATGAAGCAGAAAATATGCCAATTCAATCTCAGTCGATTCGGTCATAGTTATTCCAGAAGCTTCACGAGCTGACTTGATAAGCTTATCTGGATCAGCTGTGTTTACATGAGGTTAGAATATCTTCTCACTGTTTCTAGCAAGCGAAGCCCAATGTTCAAATAACAATGTCAGCTTACTTCTCTGGCTCTGTTGAATCTTCATTTTACATAAATAAATAGGAATTTCTTAGGTTCACTCCAATCCTTTTTTTTAGTTCATCAACTTACTGGTGGTTCAAGGACCAGAGCTTGTTTTACGCTGAATAGTGTGTATCTTAAAAGTACATTACTTAACCTTTTTTTTAATTTTAGTCAGAAACTAGAGAAATTACTGCACCTCTAGTTTCTTAGGGTTGCTTTTAAATGTAAGCCTCATTGCGGAAGTCTTACTAATGCATTGATAGAAAATACATTACTATGAGGTTAAATGCCAATAACTCCAGCAAGAAAATATTCACATTTATTTGTACTGATATAAAACAAAATTATTCTGGCGACAAATCAGAAATAAAAGCTAAACATTTATTAGTTTTTTAGAGCTTGACTGTGTTTCTTGAATGAAAGAAATCCAGTCTGAGTGAGGTGGGATTGATCTCATCAGCCTGCCACCACCCCAGGGTATTTTGTGCTTAGGCTTCCTTATACTTAATGTTTTTCATGGCAAGGTGAGATGAGCTCTTCACATTTGATTTTAATTATTTACATACACGCACTCAGCTGTCACAGGATTGAAAGTGCAGCGCTCCTTGTTTCCCCCTTGCCTTAGTTCATCCTTACATTTAACATCATTATCACCAAGTCATTTACAGCTCAGGGAAGATAATTGAGCCACCGGTCTGAAAGTAATAAAAAATCTACTTTATTTATATAGCGCTCTTCCTAACACATGTTACAAAGTGCTTAACGGTCAAATCAAATCAGCTAATTGAAGGAGCAACTGTGTAAAGAGAGAGGCGAGAGAGACCAGGAACAAGTGTATACGGGAAACGGAGAGAAAACAAATGAACATATCAGAAAGCACATAAGATTGACTCAGTAAAAGGGATAAAACAATAGACAATTACATAAATAAGTTAAAATGAATACACTTTCATGTACTGTCTCATTTTTCCAAAGAAAAATTTGCAGATACTGAGGAAAAAAAGACTCTCCACTCTTCCAAACACCTGCTAAGTTTGATCTGAATTATGGAAATTGAGTTGGTAACCTCAGTGTATCTGGATCCACATGTCCAAATTATTTACAGCTGGGATCTGCACAGGGATTTTAAATTCTTCTGACAAGATATGAAACACATTGACCTTTGGGCTGCATTTTGTAAACAAGAAGAATTAACTGGTGTTCTCCTGAGATGCACACTGGTCCATTCAAGGTTTTTTAAGCTCCTCCATCTTGTTAATGCAAGATTACCACTGTGCTCTTGAGTTGAAAAGACACTGCTTTATAAACTATGAGGGGGTGTGAGACCAGCTACTGCTTATTTCCTTTTGTATCAGCAGTGACACTATCAGCAGTGCCCTGTGAATAGAGAGCCAGTCATTCAGAACAGTGGGGCCACCTTGGCAGTCAAAGCAGGATTTAAGCTACATTTCCCATGGTTGCCATGACGACTGTGGGAAGTGATTATGAAGAGAGGGTTTTGGAGCAGTGCTGTCACACAAGTGGGTATTACCATAGTGGTTTGCGCAGTGATCATCGGAGAATTACTGGCTCATGATCAAATGATTTTCTTGTGCCTTGCGCCCAATGAAATGATCAGTTCTGTGACGGCAGAGCTTTTGATTTAGTTCTGTATTAGAATAATTAGGCTCATCTAACAATTTTTCTTATTTCTCTCTAGGGAATATGTGGTTAAATGGAACAGGAACAAGTACACCGTGAGGATTCGTTAACCCTTGCCCCGGAGTCCCAACTCGCTGAGAGGGTGTCGGACCTCACTGAGGCAATCCTGGGCCGTTGGCACTAAAATGTCCCTAAGTGGTGGCACTGCAGGCGGGAAAGGTGTGGACTCTAATGCGGTGGACACTTATGACAGCGGGGATGAGTGGGATATCGGTGTTGGAAATCTGATTATTGACCTTGACGCTGATTTAGAGAAAGACAAACTTGAGATGTCTGGTACCAAGGACGGTATGGCGGCACCACCCAGTGCGGTGGCAGCGTTACCTGACAACATCAGGTTTGTTAGTCCAGTGTCTGGCTCCCAAGGTAAGGAAAGCAAATCCAAATACAAGCGCAGTAAGAACTCTAAAGACAATAGTAGCAAAGCTTCAGTTGGAGATGGCAGTAAAAAAGAAACTGCAGGACGGACTCAAGGGGAGCCGACAGGTACAGCAGTGGGAACAGGAGCTGCTGGCAGTAATTCCACCTCGGGGAGGAATATGGAAAAAGGAGGCAAAGCCTCTCGAGGTGTTCTGAGTGGTAAAAAAGAGAAAGAAGGGGCTAGTGGCAAAAGTAAGAAGGACAAAACAGATGGGGCCCCAGTTGTAGCAATAGCTGCTTCAGAGATGGATGTTGTGTCTCAAGCCCAAGTTGCTCTGGGGAATAGTCGTAATGTGTCCTTTGAGAACACACAATCAACAGACTTGGCAGAAGCCAATCAAATGGGGAATATTGCACTTGAACAAGTTGGGATAGTACCAGCATTGACCACAAAAACTGAACCAGAGGAGGTGGAAAATGGTAGCAGTGAATGCAAGACATTAAAGAAGGTGAAAAATGAAAAGGTAAGCTTTTCTTTCTTCCTTTTTATTCTATGTTGATGTGCTTGTGTGCTATTTTGCAGATAAGTGTTTGTTATATTGTTTTTTGTCAAACGCAGTTATTAATTCAAGGCTTTGATGGAGACAGTTGTTTTTTTTTTTTTTTTAAGATGTTTAGTCGAAACACGTTCCTGATTCAATTTATTGTTGAAAGTCAGTCGTTAATAAGGTCATAATTTGTTGGCAGTAATACATTCATTTCATCTCAAATCTAAATAATTTCTGTCTCCGAGTAACAACATAAACATTGCTCTGTTTATAAAACTGATTTTTTTAATGAAGATGTGCTGTAAATGTTCAGCTTTGCCCTGAACTCTTTTTTTGTTTTGTTTTCATCAAGCAGAGTTTTTTATTGTCAACAAAAATCCTCACCTTGTTTTGTTGGTTTTATCTGGGGGAATTTGCATCTGCATCGCAGTAAAGCCGTGTTTCCACCTCTTCGGTTTGGTACAGTACGGTGCATTTTTTTGTGTTTCTATTAGGAATAGTTCCAAAATAACTGGCACAAACCATTCCATTCTTCGCCACTCCTTTGTGATTGTGTAAATACTCCATGGATGTCGAGGCAAACGTCTGTAGTAAATTCTCGTGTTGAGACTAACGATCACAAACCAAGCAGGAAAAAAATGAGCTGCTGGATGTCTTCCATTGTTGTCTGTTGTGTCTCGCTTATACAACGTCACACTACATGGCCAACGGGCTCAGCCCACACCATCACCAACCAAGAAAATGTACTGTTCTCAGTCGAAATGCAACTTTACCACATCGTACCATACTGTAACAAACTGAACCATGATGGAAACACAGCATAAGACTAAACATTGTTGGGTTCTTGAAGTTGTGCTTTGTGATAGCCAGTCCCAGCAGCCTGTGAGATGTTTTCTTTCCCCCGCAGCTGCCTGACATGTGATCTATAAAAACATCTACTGTTTTCTCTTTTATTACCACTCTGTGAAAAAAAGGGCACCCTTGACAATTATGAAGCAGAGTCCAGGCTTATAAAATAACACACACGGTGGTTTGTTTCCTTTTTATCAGTGGAGGACTGATGACTAAATGCCATGTAAAAGATTTATACCAGCCAACATCAGTTGTAAATAACCCTAAGTGTCATGATGTACACGAGCCAGCAAAACTGAAAACACAACAATATAATAATAGTGTCAGTCATATCGTATACATCACATTACAGATGTGAAGTTAAGTCAATTTCACTTAATTTCCTTTGCACAATTTCAGAACTGACATTGTTATGCTAGAACAGTATAAAGATCCCTGTAGCTGTTCACCCACACTTATCTTGTTCACTCAGAGTTGATCTATCACTGTGTCTATTGTATGCCTCATAGCAGCCTTTTCATGCTCTCCCTGTAAGAAAGACAGCCGAGCAGGGAGGTGCTGAGGACTGTTTTTGTCTGTCATCGTGTTCCATTCTTAATCCCACAAGCCCCAGTAATGCCTGGTGGAGCAGTATGTGGGGGAGGGAGCTGGTGCAAAGCACGCCTTCATCGGTTTTCCTGCTGCTCTGAAAGAGGCGTGGGGGATGGGCTGCGAGGAAGCCTGTTTGATTCCTCAAATCCAGGACACCCAGCAATGAGCACAAGCTGTAGAGTCTCTGTGGAGCGACTGCTGTGAAAGGATATTTCAGCAAAGTCTTTGTCCCCATAATATACTTAAAATAAAAGGGCTTTTGTGGGAGAACCAAAGGAATTGGTCGACAGCAGTGAATAAAGGAGAGAGGTCACAACTGCTTTTAACACAGCAGCTAACCTGTGAAATGTATCCTTGAAGAAAAAAAGGATGTGATTAATTTGATGCGCACAGCAATTCTGGCTTTTTATTAGATGACAAACCTGATGGGTTGCTTTTTTTCATTTAAAAAACTAAATTACAGTGAGATCGCATTAGACAGGCGAACAGGCCATGGTCAAGTACAGCAGTGGTAAAGATGGACCCAGACCTAGAGTTGATGATAAGCATTACACACATACGTGCTTGATCTCACATTCAAGTCCAGTAATGGAGATTTCTTGACAGGAGTTTGCCCTCATTTGTATTGTTTGTAGAGTCGTACATGTGTAGGTACCAGCTGACGACCTCACATAATGTCAAGCAAGGTGTCCCCTGCTTTTTCTCTGTTGACCGAAACATGAGTGCACCACCAACTGGAATGGAAAGCGTTGTGCAACAGAGGGAGCATGTGCAGTCGGCACATATGGGTAGCATTAACTCAAATTGGAGGTGTACTCTCGGAACTTGGTGGATAACGAAATTCGTGTCATGTGGCCTTAGCGGACCTCTGCACCCACGTGTGCGCGGAAAATATGATCTTGCCCTAAGTTTTCCGAAAGCTCAGTCTTCTGGATGTTCTTCGTCCAATGTTTATCATGTGATCACGTGCTGATAACGTCAATAGCGATAGATACAGTGAATAACAAGCTGATCAGTAATGGCAGAAAGTAGTTCAGTGTTTAGCTGAAGGCGACTATGCATTTACTTCCAAACAAAGCAAATTTTTTTGGTTGGAAAAAGCTTCAGTTAAGGAAGGAGAGAAGATCAGGGTTAATATTATATTTGGCATTTCTGCAATGGAGAGCTCTACAACCCAGTACAGGCCTCCAAAATGGCTCTTCTCCCAGGAATCATAAGTAACTTGATGTATACATGATGTAACAGATCTCTTTTCATTGGTGACCAGCTGGAAGAGGCATGATAGCTGTCTGGCATCAGCTGTCACAATCATTGTTGTTTTGGTCTGACATGTGCTCAACTGCAGTGACTAGTGGTGTTCATGTATTGTCTGTTGGACCTTAAACACTTAACATAATCAGTGTTGTACTTTACTTAACTAGCTCTGTAACAGATCTACCAACTACATCCACTTCTGTGTCTAGATTGAGCAGAAACCACCGTCTCCATCTTCATCTGTAACCGCACAAGCTTCAGTTTAGTGTAGGACTATTATCAGTATTATTCCTTTAATGTGTTATCACCAAAAAACCTTGAACATGAAATGAATATGTACTAATGTGTATATTTTTAAGCCACAGAGCGAGCTATACACACTGTCACAACATTTTTGGATTTGACGCCCAAAACATTCTTTAAGTTTGTAAAATAAATTGTTGAATGTAAAATCAGACATGGAAGTACAAACCTTTCATGTTCAAATCTGGGTCTATCATGTTTATTATTAAATGGTGAAATGTAATAATATGACACTTTAAGTAGTGTTTTAGAGTAGATTTAAAAGGATTAAGTCCCTTATGTCAAAGTATAATCTAAGCATCAATCAGTATGTGTCTCAGTTGCAATCTTGCTCTCCATGGTAGAGGTGTAATAGCGTGGCTGCATTGTCATTGTCCAAGTTAAAGCTCCCCACAGCATTAGCTCTCAGATGCTGAATAAATCATCTCTACCTCCTTCGTACAAGTGCTAACCACCTCTGAGTGAGTCTTACTCTCCCACCTCTCATTATACAAATCTAGAGGAGTAAGGCATTCATCAGCTGCCTCAATGTGCCACTGGCCTTGATAAATGGAACAGCTCTCATGGAAAATTACATTGGCAATGTTACTTTGGGGGGTGGGGGGTGGTGGAGTGTGGGTTTGAAGAAAAGGCTGCAGTTGAATGAAAGAGCACAGCCACTGCTCTGCATCACTGCTGATGTCCAGCTCAGAGAGTAGCAGATCTCATGAGGGGTAGCTCGAGTTCTTTCTCTAAGCCTTTGCCTGTTTGACTGTCGCTATTGAGCTGAAGCCCATTACTTCCTAAGAAGTACCAGCGTTTAAAGGTTCTGGGGTAGAAGAGAGACTGACTAATTTTTTTTAGAGGGGGAGCAAATCACATTAAGTGGAGCTGTTGGCTAACCTGTCCAAGCTAATTCTGTTTCCATATTGAACAGAATTTACAGCGGAAAAGAGAACATCTAATTTCTTAAAGATAAGTGTCTCTTTAATTGTTCAACTGCTTTACATTTTGCACAAACATGGATCTTAGGACTCTTATGTCCAACAGCTAATCTGACACATTTCCAGTGTTGTATTAGGACATGCGGCACTCAGATGTTTCTATAAATGTCCAAAACTGACATCCACACAACATTTTTTGTTTTTATTTTCTTACTAAAAGTTATGTGTACATCTGACTTCAATGTAACATTCCTCCCAGGAGCTACAAACATGGTTGATGTGAACTAGTTCTGCTTGATCATAATCTGAGTTCATAAATTTAGGAATGTTATCTGGGTTTCATTGTAGGACTTACTAGCATGGTTGATCTCTATCAAAATATGTTCCAAATGGCAAAGGAATGCAAAGTTGTGTAAAATCGCTTCATTTGTGCTTAATATAATTCACTCAACTTCAGTGTGAAATAAAATAATCAGAAAGGTGATGAATCAATTCGTGTTATGTACAAACCTTCACCATTTGTCTGTCACAGCTGCAGTAGTAAAACATTTGGTACCTAATCGTTGTTGAGTGAGCAGAGCTTGGGGTTGATATAATAGTTGTTATTATAACATTTTTGTTATATCTTTTCATGAAATGTTAACATCCACGTCTCAGGGATGCCACATTTTTTTCTAGACTAACACACATGCCATGCATACCTCACATTTTCAAGGTTTACAGTGCCCTATGCCTCACTGACATGCCAGTGCGATTCAGCAGAGATATAAACGGCTGCAGCTGGTGTGCACGCAGGGCAGAGTCCCGTATTTTCTGCATGCTTTAAAACACTTTTGTTTTTGCAGTCGTGAACCTTAACCCCATAAAATCCATATTATAGAATCCTTATAGCATTAGCTGCCATTTTGCCAGATTTCTCAGCCCATAGAGCAGACCACAGACCCAGAAATTGAATTATAAGAATGTCTTGGCTCACAAAGTTTATAGTCTTGTTGTAGCAGAAATCATTGTTCAGAAGCTCCAGTTTCTTTTTTTTTTATTTGGAAATATTTCATGCTGGAACCAGGTCTTTCCAGTCGTAAAATGTGCCTGTTTTCACCTTGACCAAAGAAAGAAGTTACTTTGTGTCGTATATCTCTGCATCAGGAAGCTGTTTGGATTGGCTGTCAGTTCTGACAGTGACACTGCATTTAAATACAAATACACTGTGTATTTGTTAACTATGCATTGTCACTGTGCTACAATGTTAAACGTAAGAAACAGTGTACTAGGGTAATATCCTGAAGTATAATATGATATTCAGTTTATAATTTATGAGTGAGTGTGAGAGTGAATGGTTGTTTGTCTCTATGTGTGTGTGGCCCTGCGATGGACTGGCGAACTGTCCAGGGTGTACCCCGCCTATCGCCCGATGTAGCTGAGATTGGCACAGCACCCCCCGCGACCCTCTGGCAGAGGATAAAGCGGTAGATGATGACTGACTGACTGACTGACTAACATTCTCATTGTTAAGAAGCAAAAACAACAGAGTGGAGATATGGAGATTATTGGTGGGTTTAAAAAAAAATAATAGTTAATAAAAAAATACCAACAAAGTCCTTAGATACACATGTTAAATCCATCTCTTTTCAGTTAATCTAACATGTGTGAACTTCACAAACCATACAGTATAATCAGGTCTTATCTGCAATGTGTAACAACTGGCTTTTATCCTGTTGCAACATGATAGTTGCTTATTTTAAGTATCACAATAGAAACCCGATGTCATCCTGTTTACACCAAGATTGTCAAATGTCAAACTTTATTTGAAGAAGTGATTTGACAATGTTTGAAGGGGCTACCAAAAAAGGAAAAGCAATCACGTATCTGTTAAACAAAGCTTCCATCATGCTTTGTCTCTTCCTCCCCCGTCTTTCACTCTTTTAAGCTTTCCACAAGGTGTGTTGTGCTGTGTCTGGATCAGCTTACTGTGAGGGAGGCATTTGTGGGGGGAAGGGAGCAAAAGGCTTGTACAACTAATTCAGCTCATGAAAGACTTATGCAGCAAGAGCAGCTGTCTTCCATTGTCATTGCACATTTCCAGCGTGCCTCATTTCGCCTCTCAATGCGTGAGTAGCAAGAGAGCCAGGGAAGGTAGTAAAGAGGGAAAACAAACAGAAAATAAGTGGGGGGGGGGACAAAAAAGGAGAAGAGAGAAGCAAATATCAAGACTTTCATTGCCGGCACTTAGTGTAGGTCTGTTTAGTTTTTTTTCATTCAAAACGGTGGTGGGTGTGTGGTTGGACCATGGTGTAATAATAAACCATGAGACTATTCAGACCCAGTGTGCAGTATGGAGAGAGATTTTTTTGTTAAAAAAGGGCTCTGCTGTGTTGAGGAGACAGAGAGGACATATGAGGGGTAAGGGGGTGGCAGGCTAAAGAACTGCCTGAGATTAGGAGAGGAGGGAGGGAGGGTTGAACAGTGTTATGAATGGATAGAGTCTTTAACCCCCCAACACACTGAATAGTTTGTCACAGGCTGCTGCGGCTGTATGTGGAATGAGAGGAACTGGCTGAGAGCTCTTGGATTCCTGAATCCTTGAGGCATGTGGTCTGATTAGCAGAACAAAACCCACACAGTGGGGAGGAGCAGACGTGGCCCCTTCGTTCCCCCAACTAGAATTTTCTACCAGTGAGGGAAGAGGTGGCTCAAAATGTGCACTGCCTTGCCACGGTTGTAAAAGAGTTTGCACACTGCTCACAGATTTCTCACTTGTTAATGAAAGCTTTGTCTCTGTCACAGCTTCTATTGTGTTGGCCATGTAGAATTCATTTCCTCCTCTTAATTCTTCTCTCACAGTAGTTCGATCCATGAATTTGGATGTTTTCTTTGGTGAACTTGCTTAAGTAATCATCGAGTTTGGCTGTGAAATGCTTGATGAGAAACATTTGAGTCCAAGAGCTGCTGGACAGCATGAGGAGAGCTTTCAGTTTAATGAAGAGGAAGTTAACAACAAGGCAGTGTTTGAGCAAGTGTGATTATAGAGGGGATTATGTCCCGTCCCCCCCCCCCAATACTTTTCAGAAGGATTGTTTGCTGCCAGTTTGTTAAATACAACAAACTAAGGGAATCACTAATGTTTCTGTTTTGAAATTCTATTGCTTGTTGTTGTTTTTCTATGGTTTGCTTTCCCTTTGGTTGTTCTACATCATTGAATGAATACAATTGAAATCCTCAGATAAGTATTAAATATTGTTTTATCTTTGGGCAACAACGTTTCCAGTCCATACCCACTACTAGAGTATTGCCCAGTTTTATTTGTACAATGTGTCGATTGCAATGTTGAATCAGTGGATTGTTTATATAAGTTTAGAAAAAATGTCTCTCACAATTTCCCCAGAGACCAACATGACCTCTGTAAACAACTTGTTCTGTCTAAACAACAGTCCATAAACTAATTAGTTAGTAAATCATCAGATATTTGAAAAGACAAAAACAGTGTTCAGGCTTAAAGAACTCTGTTCTGCACATCAGCTGTTTGTAATTAGTTATAATTGGCACCAAAAAAAGGCTTATTTGGAAAAAAAAGTATATACATGTCTGTGGAGCTCATTTGATTGTTTCCGACTTGGTTACGTGTCATGTACTTTCTTGAGAGTATCTTGTTTGAGATACTGGACTGGATACATTGTAGTTAAGTCTCCTATGAATTAGGTGCAATAAAAGCGTGTGCCACAGGGAATGTTTGTTTTCGAGGAATATGAGACATTTATGTTTTTACTGTCAGTTTTTAGTGTCAGCTGCCGTTCCGCACAACTAGGCTTGTCATTTTACACACAGTTAAACCCTCACAGAGGAAGACAACTGAGCAAACAGACATAATGGCTAATCCATTTTCTCATCTGTCAGATGGTGTTGTTTGGGCGTGTTATTTTGCTGCTTTCTGGCTGAGGAGGCTCTCTGGGTTTATCCCTCTCGTTACATTTTGCTAGATGTCAAAAGACTGTCAGCCAAAAATAGTGCAGTGGTCCACAGTTCAGCACGAGAAATCAGAGAAGCAAGTGTGCGAGCCTTCCTCTACACTCAGTCGTCCCTAAAAGCCAAACTGAGAGGTCAGCCTTGAGAGCAAAGCTTTTATACGAGCTGCTCTCTAATCCAGTGACTATCGTGTCTATTTGGAGTATAATTGAATATCATCTGTTAAAGCATAAATAACAACCTCTTATGCATCAAAAGAGTTTAACAGCAAAGGTCTTTTGCCTTCCTTTATGACAAGTATGCATTTAAGATGCACTTGGTTTTGTGCGTCAGTGTGCGTGCATGCTTCCGAGCTTGGAAGTACAGATCTGAGATGAAAGGATTTTCTTTCCTATTCTAATCCACACAGACAGCTAGGCCCTTGTGATTATTCCTGCCCCCTTCTCTCGATGCATCTCTCTGAATACGGGGCCTTTCTAATTCACCCTAAAAAGGCTTTCAAAAGGGGATTATACAACTGATAAAATTAAAGAGAGAACTCGTTCGTCCTTTGGGAGCAATGTCAAACATCCATGATTCGATGGATGCGTTCTGTGCACAGTATAGGGCTGACTTAGGAGCAGTTGTTTTCTGGCTTGCATTTCCTTTCCTTTTTTCAATTTCAAACGTCCGATATAATAGTTTATGAACATTTGTTTGAGAAGTAGCTCTTGTAAATGCTGTGTAGTTGTTATCACAAATGTCATGTGAGATCTGAGATTGCCATGAAGACAGCAGCACCTGTGTAAACACCTACTTTAATGGTATACAGCGCTTCTATTTACATAAACAATTAAAATGAATTAGTTTGTAGTTGACAGTTTTTGAAACAGTCAGTCTAAAAACATGCATTAAAAAGTCAATATTGTATAAAAACCACAGCTTCTTTCAGGACTTTCCTTTTTTTTGGGCAGTATTTGCCTTGGATTTATTGGTTATGCAAAATGAGGTTCTTGTGTTATTACACTGAAGCCCTTCATGGTACTAAAAGAGTGTTAAAGCATCATGTGGCTCACTGACCTGAGCCTCAGTCGAGCAACTTAATGCTTCATTACCACGCAATCCCTTAAATCCTCAACCCAATGTGCTGCTCTTCAAGAGGAATAATAAGTACAGTACATACTGCATTAAGTGTAGAAACACTACGGGATTGTATGGTTCCCCTGAACTAGCTTAAGTCCATATCCACACAGAAACGGAACAAAAGGTAAACAATCTTTTTCTTTGTCGTTTTGAAAATGTTTCCCATAAATATGGCAGCATTTCAGGAAATGCCGCCCCCCCCCAATATATGTCAGGCCTGTAAGTGGCGCTGTAACAGTGTTGGTGACTTTTTACAGACTTTTCCACTCTGGGACCCGTTTTTAAATAATATCGCTTCAGGTCTCCTAAAATGATGTTTGCATGTGGACCAAACGCCAATATGACTAAAAACAAAAACCTATGTTTATTGACCTGAACTTTCCATGTGGACAGGCCCTAAGTTTCTTTGCTTTGCTTCATGCTTGATGACGTGGAACTATTTGACTTTGATTTATGCCTGACTTGGCAAATGAAGGTCAAGTGTATTTAAATAACAATAAACTAAGAGTTATTATCAGAGGAACAACCATATAAACCGGCTCTACATTGCTGATGACTCAGTCAAGCATTATCTACAAAGTGTTCAATGCCAAGCGAGAGTTGTAATAGGTGAATCTGAGCTGAATAGAAGTCCCCAATAACTCATGATCAGTTCATGCAAATACTTTTTACTCTTTATGTTTGTCCCGTAAATCAAAATTTAAATTGTACTTTAAAATAGTAAAGCTGCGTTATCTGTCTTACACAGGAATCAATTGTATTTGCATGATTGACTCCATTAAAACCCTTGAATGCCATAAGGGGTAAATATAGTTTGTCCTCTGTGTACCGCTCCTTACAAACTGGTTGTGTGCCAATTACTTTTTAGTCTCCAGTGTATGAAGGTTGGATTTTCTCATGTTGTTTCCTTCTCTTAAACAAGCGTACCACATGCATCAAAGTCACCCCTGTCACAGAAGAGTTCTTTTATGAATGCTGATCTGCTCATGGGAGGCTCCATTGGTGTCCTTGAATATAGATGCAGCATTATCTGCTGTAAACACAGAAAGAGTCATCTGTCAAAATGGTGTTCATCCTATTTTGCTGTTTTCTCTCCCATTCGTGTTCTAGACCCATTTGGTCGACAGTTTTTTGGTGTTTATCACTCTTTTCTTGGGGCCCTCATGTGCCCACACTTTACTAACCATTTTCCTTGGGTCAGTACTGTTTTCAAGGATACATGCAAAATGTCAGAAGACACCCATGTAAACACTGAGGGAAACATACCAACTTAACATTAAAAATGCAGTATCTTGGGTACTTTTATCTCTTATTCATTGTATACCACGAGAGGTTTGATGCTGATGTAGAAAAGAAAATGTTGACTTGTTTGGGGGGAAAAAACGAAACATAGATTTCTCTCATATATTTTCGCCTCATACAACATATAATCATTAAATAAAGCATTTGTTTATCATGTTAGCAGACATAGTTGTGACGCCATGTGGCAAAACATGTTTATAGCCATCAAACTCTCAAATGCATCACAAATTGGCTTAGTCAGACTGCATTTTAAGGGTTGCCAGTCAAGTATGTTGGGATTACTGTGTGTCTACTGTGTTTAATACAAAACCCAGTAGTATTCATACAAAAAAAGCTATGCTGTGAACAGCAGTGGCATTTTACCTTTTTAAGTTGTCATGATGAGCATATAAGAAATCCCATGTTAACATATCTCTTAGTCTTTAAGCTCAATGTTTGGTCTTTGTCAACCTCTGAGGAAAATATACTCCCTTAAGCTGCTAAATGCTCCTCTGGGTTCACCATGCACACTGTCTGCAGATTGGTGTTAAAAAGTGTATTCGAGTGCTGTGTAGCACCTTTTGTAGTGTGAAAACATGTGCATCCTGTAGCTGAAAATGGCAGAGTGAGAACAGAGAAACTGAACCAAAACATGAATTTGTAGGGCAAATGGCTGAAGTTCCAGATTCAGGTTATCATTCTCTACAGTTTTATTATTTCACCTGATCGGCTTTGTTTACTTAACACTAAAATATTAATAAGAGCAACTAAAGGCATCAACTTTGATTCCTTCATAGTAAGTGTGAATTTATTGTTGAATGTTTGTTTATAGGGGTATTCAGTTACACTTGCATTCAGGTGGGCTTTGTCGTATGGCGCGTTTCCACCGAGTGCACAGTTCGGTACAGTATGGATTTATTTGTGTTGCCATTAGGAATTGTACCAAAATAACCATCCTCAACTGTTTTTTGGTACCCCCCTCTTGGGGTACCAGAGTAATGGTAAGGGTGGAGCTTGACCCACGACAGTCAGAGAGAAAAGCTTGATGTCTTGTTGAAACTATACCAAACCGAACTCTACCGTGATAGAAACACGGCTATAGAGACTGTGACAAGAGCACATTATTCTCTACAAACCCTCCAAGTAAAAAAGAGTAGTAATCAAGCCTGACAGGAGTTATTTTTTGTGTCTAAACCTAACATCCTTCAATTAACGTAGACACACTGAGTTTGTGTAGTCCTGTCGCGATCACACAACTGTCACCATGTTTATTGCTTGTTTTCTCTCATTACACATAAATGTCAGTCAGGGAACACTATACATTATAAACTACCATAGAACTCAATGTGATAGTGCCATGTCAAGAATGCTAGCCCAGCTAATGTGAGTGAATGTCCTTCAAAGGGGATCTGCACTCACCAGTAAAGTCTCACAATATTTAACCAATTTACTAACCTGTTAAGAATGGATATTAATATACATGGGACGCTAACATCCCACATGTTAACATCAGCATTTCCAAATAGCCCGAAAGGAATTCGGTGTGTTTGTGTTGTGTCAAGACGAGACGATGTGTCAGTGGACCAATAAAGGTGGAGTTAATATGGAAATGAGCTCCTCTTTGTAGTGGAGGCTGGGGAGTTGTTCAGTCCTTGGTGATGAGCTGAGCTCACACATTTCAATTATATTTTGTGAGTGGGGCCTCTGTCCATCTGGAAAACTAAATTATGTTTAATCATATCCATTAGGTTTATGCATCCCTTGAAGAGTGAGACTTGAGTGAGATTTGCTGTTGAATTCATTTACTCAAGTTATACTGTGTCACAATTATTATGGTGTTTTTCGTTCTGTTAATAATACAGCATACCTGAGGATATTACTTTAGAGCTCCTGGCACTTGGTCAATACTGGGACATACTTCTGATTTAAATTCATGGACTTGTGCTGCATGACCTTCAGGCTGCACTTCCCCTTTGTTGAGATCTGGGGTTTTGTCCTGAGCTTGTTCGATAGAATGCCATATCTTTTATTTTTTTCTTGTAGAGCATACAAATATTTTTACAGTTTGCATTTGACGTCTAGCTGTTAGCTGCAGGGCTCAACTGTTCTCCCTTAGACTCAAGCTTGGAAAAACCATCAGTGATTTGTCAAAGGAGGTTTTTTGCAGACTTTCTAATATGTACCCTAAGTTAAATTATTTATTCCAGTCTCATCTCAGATGTAGTATTGGCTATGAATTATTAAGCTCTGCAGAGGAAAATTGTTAGAAGAAAATGTACTTGGAAAATCCTAAAATAAACTGCAAATTCAGTATGAAAAAAATATACATTTAATACCATCCTAGATGACATTTAAATATAGGCACTGATTGGAAAAAAATGTTAATGTGACTGCATTTAAAATTCTCGTACAACTCGCTGGCTGTGAAGATTGTCAGTTTGAAACAAAGTTCTTAACGTCAATGAAGATTGAGATGTCATCTGTGTTTGTGGATAGCAGCTGCAGAAAGGGAGGATGGGGATGACAATGACTGCACTGACTGTTTATTTTTATCGGAGCATTAGCAGATTAGGCACTCAAACTAACAAGGTCATCAAACTCAGATGGCTGAGAGCAGCAGACCTCTGCTAAGCAGCTGGCAGATGATACTTTTGGTCTGTTAGATTTGGTTTCACTTCTTCTAGCGTGACACTCCCACAGCTTGACTTAATAGTGATTTTTAGTGATCTGAATCACAAATTAGGATTTCCCCCTAGCAACTTGGCTAGGCATGGCAGGATTTTGCCAACTCTGTAATTTTCAGTGTGCACTGATGGCACAGAATGTCAGTCATCTATTTCAAATCTCACAATAACTTATTTCAAATGGGATCATCCTTGAAACACAAAAACAAACAGAAATCACATGAAGTGACTATTCTTTTTAACAACACTCTTCACATCTAATCAACACGAAGTATCTTATCAGATTGTCACAGGGGAACACAAATGTGTTTCAAACTGAGCTCAGGATCAGGACGGTTTTCCTATTGTAGCTTCTCAGTTTCATCTGCCTCTGACAGTGGCCATCAGATCCTGAAGGTGCAGCCAGGGTAACTTGCTGCTACTTGCTTCATGTAGAAGCAGTGTCGAATTAAGCCAAGTTCACACGGCAAGACTTTCAGCCCAACAATCCACTCGCCAACGAGTTATGGCAAGTTTTAGCTGATCTACCTGGATTTCTTCTTGTTTCCAACATGCTGGAAATTTGGTCTGATGTCACTGAAACCTGAGCAGGACTACAGCAATTGTTCATCAGAGAGAAAAAATTAGAAATAAAAATAGAAAAACAACATCAAAACAGAGGTCACAGCATTATAAGTCCAAAAGTTAACATTGAGTTTTGGCTCATCATTTCCCATGTCAGTTCTCGTATGTCTTTTGGCTTTTTATATATACGATCTGTGGTTGAAACCTAAACGGGGAAAGGAAAGCATTTCAACAAGAAGAAAATAGAAATGCAACATGTATGAACATGAAAGAGATCACTGACAAGATGACATGAAACCAAGCTTAATTTAGCCTGGTTTCACATACGATTCCTTGTGTTGTTCTCACATGTTTTCATGACCATATTTTTTCGGTGACAAGACATGCTAGTCAGCAGCTCATCCTTGTGAAAGATTATGTTGTGTGTGACCCATTTGCTCATCACTCGCATAGCGTGAACTCACGGCGACAACAAATACACTCAATCACAATACTTGTGTGTGAAATGGGTGATGATCATGTAAATCTGAAAGAAGTGTGTGTAGTTTGTATTTGGCTTAATTGTGTTTACATTTATATAAAGTAATATGTGTGATCCTGCTTTTTAGACGTTGTTTTTAGTGTAAATTGTGATGCATTTATCTAGCATTTTACCACAAATCTTTGATTGGTCGTCCTCAGAACATGTTGAGCCTCTGTCTGCCTCTGTGTTTATGCCCAAGTGTGTCCAATTGAGCAGCATTAAACCTTTTCAAACGGCTTTAAAGTTATCTTGACACTTTTCCGGGTCAGCTTGTTTTGGCATGTTTCTCTACTCACAAACAAGGCCTCTCACGTAACTCTGTGGATTATACCCTTAAATCACTTACAGACTATAATTATCAAAACATGTCACAGCCATGCTGTGTGGTTCAGAAAATAAACTGTGGTGTAACCTAGCCTGCTATGCTCCTCTCCAGACCTGTCTTTTCAACTATTTTTCCCTCTCACCAGAAATAGTGTTGAAATGTCATGTGGCGCGAGCTACAGTGTTCATTTGCCCCAAGGTGTATTGAGGTGTATAAGTCTGAAGGGCTTTGAGGCTGTAGTGCAGCAACTGCTGGCACTCAGTAATAGTGCACATCACCATCCATTAAGATGGACATGGTTCAATAGGAGCTCTGTGAGACAGCCAGCAGCGGAGGTCAATCAGAGTAGCAAGCCCGAGTGAAAGTAGCAGCATGAGGGACAGCACAGTGAGTGCAGCTCAAGTACCATCTGCACAACGGAGAGCAGAACACTCCTTCACATCTACAGCCATGACCCTGGCCTTTCACTCAGCACCTTTATTATCTGCGGTTCTATGTGAACAGTATTGGTTTTGTTAAAAAGCCAAGACCTGAATTCTGAAGCAAAACCAGGGATGCCGACTGGTTATCTACTGATTGTAATGTAGGTATATTTTTGATTGAATGTATGTCATTCTTGCCCAGTCTTAGTTCTCCTCAGTCAGTCACTCGCCTTCTTTGTTTTCTCTTTGTTTGTGTTGCTCCAGCCATGTCTTACAAAACAATAGAAAGTGATTTGGCATCATTGTACTTCTTTTCTTTTTTGGCTTCAAATTGTCTTTCAACTGTTTGGAGAAGGCTCCACCCACATAAAAGCGTCAACACAAGGGAAGCAGATGAACAGAGAAGATCTATAAATAGTTTGAGGTTAGGAGCTCTGGGGAAATCTCACAGTCGTGAATAACAACTTGTTTCCTTGTGTAATGTGTGTGGTACTAATAAAAGCTTGTTTTACTGATAAGCTTTCTCGAGAGCGTGTCTTGGAGCATTTATTTTGCTTTGCCGTTTGAGGCTTGTCAATTCAGGAAGTACCTGAAACTGGGATTTTTGGTCAGCGCTGTCAACATTGTGGTGAATTGTGAACATTCAGTGTACTAACACGGGAAGGGATATTTCCTTTTCCACTGTTTGGATAAAAGCTCAGTCTTTTGAGGATTCAAAGAGTGAATCATAGGTATTTGGGTGGGTGAGCTGTTGATGACAGCCTCTCAGTGTGTTGTTATGTTTCCCTTTGCTGTAAGATAAGATTTATGAGTATGGAGAGGTCTGGCAAAAGAGAAATCCTCATGGGCTCAGCTTAGCTTATCTGGATTTCTGCTCCCAGCACAGCCTCCTCTTTCTGTCGGACGCAAGCGGGTGACCTTGACAAGAATGTGGCTCATTGTTGTAATAGATACTGGTGTTGTCAACTGACCTATGGTCAGGGTGGGAAGATGACAAATGGAAGGCAGGGGAAAAGGGAAAGACACTCACGAATGCAACTGAGCAGAATCGGCGCCTAAGTAAGGATTAAATTCAACTCCAGCTGTGCCAGCTAACGAGAACGTCTTCTCACAATCTTATACAGTGAACTGCCAGTATTCCAATATGAATCAATTCTATCATTTTTCTTGAAGAGTGAAATATTATGACGTTTTATTTTTTTCTACATTCTGAACTTTTAAAATAAGATTTTTCACAAATGGTTGTCTGTCTTTGGGAAAGTGGCTTTTGAAAAACACACTAGAAGGGTGTCACTGTGGGTTATGGGAAATCCAAACACAAGGCTAAATTAAAAACTACATAATAGTGGCAAATAGTGGCAAAAAGTGTTGTTCCTAATTAATTGGTACAGATGGAGCACACATTTCTCATGTAGGTTTTTTTATCCACATGTAACTGACCGGCATTTGTATGTGAACAACCAAAACTACTTTGAGAAAACAGTGATGTCAAAGTCCCACTGCTCTCTTGTGCTGGCATTCACTGTCACTATCTTCATCATCCTTTTTGTCTTCTTCTTGTGAGATTGCCTGGTATATTCGCCTCATGATAGCTTTTGTTTCCTTTCCTCAGTCGCTGTGGCTTGGTTAATTCTGTCTCTGTTGTAAATGTATACTTTTTAAAAAGGTTTGCACACACATACAGGTTTGGCATATTTGCTCCAACTTATAGAGTCGTTCTGGGCATTTAATGTGGATGAAGGCAAGGCAAGTTTATTTGTATAGCGCCATTCTTACACAAGGCAATTAAAATAGTGCTTTACAGCGGCAAGGAATTACATTGGAAAATTAAAAGAAAAACAAATAAAAAATAAATTATAGAAATTAAAACAATTTAAAATCAAGCAGACAAAAATGTTTGGTTCCCTTATTTGTCCCTGATGAAGACATTTCTTGAAACGATGCCGTGTTTACTGATAACTTTTTCTAAAAAACAACAAAGAAGATGATTGTTTAGGGAAAGTTCTGTTTCCGTGTGGATAAGGCCTAAGTGGGGAGCTTTTAGACCTCATGATACCCAACCCCCACCCTGTCATTGAACAAACAAAACCACCCCATGGGCTTAAGGCAGCCCACTGGTCTAGGGAGAACTTGGCTGCCAAATCAAACCTGAGCTGAAAAGACATGAATGTTAATGTTTAGTCAGTGAGATGTATCATGACTGCACATATTAAGAATAGTTGGTAAATCCACAACTGCTAGAAAGTTCTGGACAAATATTTTGGTCCCCAGGAGATTCTAATGTCTTGGTGATTATCTGCCTCAAAGGCCACCATGAGGTTCACGTCTGCAGCTTTGAATAAAATGAGTGGACAACAATGTACTTGATTAACATTTAAGTCCTTACAAAAACCTTTCGGTGTTATTTAGCATACAAACATACTAAATGAAGATGGTAAACATCGGAAATATCTCAAAAACTGTATTGTGTAACTTTTAAATGTAAACAAATGTCTGTTGCATCCAAACCCTTGTCGCACAATGCTGATAAAGACGCTTAGGTGTTAGAATTTAAGTGGTTCTGCAAAAGCGATTAATTGTATTGGCTTTGCACTCACAAGCAACTCGCGCTTTGGGAGCCATGAAACGCTATTTTTGGCAAAACAGGTCTCAGAATGTGAAAGTCTCAAAACGCCACCCTTGCATTTTTGTTCATACAACTAATACAGCACTTAGGGAAAACTTTGAAGTCCTAGTTCCACCTCTCTCTCTTTTGCTAGCATTTGCTGTTGCCATCTTCAACGTCTTTTTCGTCTTGTGTTAGGAGATTGTTTGGCCTATTCACTTAATGATAACTTTTATTTTCTTTATTTAGTCCCCTGGCTTTCTCATTTTGTCTCTGTTTCTGTGATTGTATACATTGTAATGTATATTTAACAGTAGTAAAATGCCATGTACTAAAAAGAAAAGAGAAATATTGCATGGGTAAAGTTCATTTCCATGTGGATACGGCCTGAGTCTACCAGCTCCACATGACTCTCCTTGTTCCTCACTACAGCTGTGTTGTGATCTTGTGTCGACCGGTGACATTTCTCAAGCTGCACATGGTTTGGAAATGGTTTGTTTTATGCCAAGACTGATGGAGACGGCAGCAACATTGCGCTAGTAAAGCAAGGCGGCTGAAAAAAGGTTGGAGTATGACTGAAAACACAAGGAATCACCCACGAAAAAGAAGCGAATTCCACTGCTCAAAAAACCCTGTCATTTTGCTGCTGTATTCACACAGAGCCTGTATTCACCTCAAAGACGCAGCATAGAGATACTATAAAATACAGTGTCTTAGTTGGATTTAGAGTTAGCTTTAGAGACTTGATCCAGTTTAATAATGTAAATGGTTACATGCTGTAGCTAAAATAAGGTGTTAAGTTTTTTTCCCCTCTCACTCAAAAATCTTACAATTCACTCAAAAATAATTTGAATCATTAAGTATAATTTACTACATTTTACTTGCCAAATTGCAAATATACGGGCAGTCAGAGAGGATGCAAACAAACCCCGAGTTTGACATAGTTATGGTTGAGGTTTACTTGGACCATTTATTAATGGAATAAATGGTCTGGAAAAAAAAGGGCAGAGTTTTCCTTCTGTGTGCCTTTGCTTTAATAGGAAAATTAGGCCATTGCCTCATAAGTGAACAAATTGATAAGCTCCACTTATCTTGGCTCAGTCCTCTAGCCTGTGGTCCCCTGTGCCTTCTGTCTTTTTATATCACTTTTATTTCCCATCACGCTGCTGGTAGCTGTAGGAGTCGTCTCTTGACTAATGTTTGTTTTCCTTTCATCAGAGAGTGCAGATGTCTCCACAGGTAAAGCCTCTCATGTTCTCTGAAGAGGTTTCCTTTGAAGGAAAAAAAAAAGAAAAGACTTCCGTTACCTTTTTGCTTCAGTACAGTCAAGGGCATTTGTAGAATAGTAGCTCGGATTTGCAGCACACTGCTGTAATGAGTCACACAGCAAAGGTGTTACATTTGATCACTGCTGAAATTTACAACAAATGTGAAAGTGCTACTTGTCTTTGGGCTGTTGCAGTGGGTTGTGAAATGAAAGTCGACTCTTTGTTGCATGTAACACGGTTGATTTTACACAATGTTTCACTGTCCTATTTCCCAATTTGATTGTTGTGTTGTATCAAGCAGGTGTGCACTCACTGAATTCTTTTTTTCATCTATCTTTTATATGCTTAGTGTAAACAGGTGATATTACAGTGTGGCATGGCAAATGTCCTCTTTTTTAGACAGTAACAGTTTGGTGTGAGATGGATGAGCTCAGTTTCCTCTTTGTATTATTAATGTGTGGTTATGCTTTTTCCTGAAAGCACAATTAGCAGCAGCTAAATATGAGAGGAGTTGCCTAGAAACCGCGGGCCCTTTTCCAGCTGGTGGTCTACAATAGATGTCAGGTTTTCTTGTTTGTGTTTTGGCGTTCGCTTTTCTGTGATTTCTCTAAACTTCAAAGGGAATGACTGGTTTGCGGTAAAAGGATCAGGTGGGCTTTTAGGGCTTGAAAGGGAATACAGTAATTTCATGCTTTTTTCTTTCTTTCTTTTTGATTTTGTAATCAAATAAAAAGTATTTCAATACTAATAACAATGTTGATATGCCCTCAATAATACAGCTCAATTCTAAAAAGCTACAGAGTGATTGTATAACAAGATTCTCAGTTGACTATTTTGAATTTAATGGTGCTGTTGTTGGTGTTGTTTGGCTTAAACAGCATATTGCTGTATTGTTTGTATGACAGCTGAATGAAGGGTCTTGTGTGGGGTCTCTTGTGTGCTAATGTTTCTTAACTAGGTGTGAGTGGTGGTGAAAGAGGCACAGACAAGAGCCAGCGAGATGTGTAATCTCCACTGCCCTCCGACCTCAGTAACTCTGCAAAGATATTAACAGGCTTTGGTTCAAGTCATGTGAAGTCAATAAAAAAAAAAAAAGAAATTACATCGTGCAGCGAGAATGCTGAACTCACCCAACTTATGACATTTGTTGAAGTGTTCATTTTACTTAATACCACCTTTATGTCAGGAAGAATTGGATTTTTTTTTTTTTCTTGGTGGTAGATGGATGATGAATTCATTCATTCGTCTACCACTTTGTCCTCCACATGAGGGTTGCAGGGGACGCTGGAGCCAATTCCAGCATCTGACACCGGGTGAAAGGCGGGGGTACTCCCTGGACAAATCGCCAGTCCGTCACAGGGCCAACATGCACTCACTCTCACATACACACCGACAGTCAATTTAGAGTGTCTAATTAACCTCTGCATGCAGAGTGTGTTAGCCACGACTCTGCTGTGTACCAGGTGTTTGGTCTGGTCGTGAGTCACGTAGTGGAGAGATAAACGAGACAAAGCAACGGCTCCGGCTCCGGCAACATTCCCTTGAATGTATTTTATGTGAATTAGCTCAAGGCAACATGTACATTGTTACTGTTGTAAAGTTTTCATAATCCCGTTCAGTCAACTGTCCTTGTGTGTCAACATTCTGTATGTAACAGGTCAATATGCTGATATTTAAAAAAGATAGGGATGCATCATGTACGATATATGGGCACAATATCGATGTCGGTAGATAATGGCTTTAAAATGTATTATCGGATATCAGAAAACACATCTGCTGATATGATTAATGACTACAACAGTAGCTTAACTGGGCTGCTACCTCCTAGACTTCTATGCTGGCAACCTCTACAACTAGTATTTATGTGTATTTATTGTGGAAAAATGTATCTATGTACTGGTATCAGTTATCGGCCCAAGCACTCCCGATATATCGGATATCGGCAAGAAGTCCATTATCATGCCTAAATAAAAGAGTAAGCCTAATATAGAAGAAGGCTTGAGTAGGCTAACAAAATCAGGAAACTGCTTATGGTGGTTATTGTATAATGCACAATAATGCAGAGAAAGTACAAGGAAAAACGTGTCATTCTATTACATGTTGAACTAAACCATGAACGCAGTGTGCTTTCATAATCCAGTGTTGAACATGAGGTTTGTGTATGGAAGTGATACTTTGTTAATTTGAAGAATGCACATTATAATTTAAACCAATAATAACCATCTCAGAAACAATTACTTCTTCATCACAAGATCAGGTGATTTTTGTTTTTCACCACTCTGTAGTTTGTTTTACAGATGTAATGAAAAATACAGTGAACACATTGAAAGAGATAAATGAACCAATTAGCACTTCCTTGTTTTAATGGTCTGCCCAATTAGTTTTTTTTTAAGATATCTTTGCATTATAATGTGTGTATAAATTACAAACCTAAAAAATGAAAAGGTCAGATAAAGGTACTTGTATTGCTGAATTGCGTATGATGTACAGTGTTAACTACATTCTACTCGGACACCACACCAGAACAGGTGTCTTGAGTGAGACACTGCAGCTTAATCCCCTCTTAATCCTTGCCCAGGATCAGTGGTCAGTTCCTTAATCCCAACTCTAACAAACAACAAACAAGTTAAAGCTGAAGTTAATCTGTCCAGTAAAAAGTTATTGTGCATTAGCTGCAAAAACCAGCACTGTGAGGTACGCTCATCAGCATTTTCCCCTGTTTTTTTAATTTTTTACCAGCCAGTTAAACATTGCTCTTGCCAGTGTGTCTTTCTCGAGGAGTTGGCATGGGGTTTGAGTTAAGAAAAGGCTTGCGTGACACTCGAGCATTGTGGTTTTGTGGGAGATTTCAAAATCTCTCTGTTAAGTCTTAGAAGGAGTGAAGAAATCTTGGATATTGGCATGGGCTTAGCATTGTGTAGAGCCTTGTGTAATCTGGTTGTGTAGCTCAGTCGTGTGTGGGTTGTTGTTTTTTTTCAAAAGACATCAGGCATTTCAGTCTGTGGGTTTACATTCTGCAGCACCAGAGTGCCAGTGCTTTGTTCACTCGTTCATTGATAGCAGTTAGAAATGGAGAAGCATTGTTCGTGCACATTGTAAACTGGTACTATTTTTGTTTTGATTCAATTGTAATTAGTATATTATATGATTACATGTTAAAGGTTTACCTTATTGTGGTGTGGCACTATTGGGTTAGCATTCTCAAGACCAAATTTACTTCTTGCTTGGCAACAGGATTTAAGTAGAAGTTAATATTTATTATCGTACCCGTTCTGAAAATATAAGATAACGACGTGAAATGTATTTACATGATTTAACTCATAGGAATGACCTACCATGTGAACGTTGAATGCAATAATTCTGTTAATCATCAATATTTAGTGTATATATAAGACAAACAACAAAGTCTGTTATAAAATCTACAGCAGGAGAATCCCTTAACTACCTCAACACCCCCCCTGTTCATTTCCTTAATGAATCCATGTGTTATTGGACTCATGCCATCATAAATAGTTTATACCTCATCACTATATTAGCAAAAAAAAAAGAGCCAACGTTGCTGTTGTTCAGATTCTCTAATAAAAGTGTTATGTATCTCTGGATTTTGGACAGTTGGTTGAGAAAACATGACGTCGTAGTAATCTGTCACTGGTTAATTATATTGGACAATTTTCTGTTATTCCCATCAAGAGTGGAATTGATGTGTCATTATAATGGTCTGTTGATTTTTTGATACCTAAAGTAAACACACCACATGCGTTTGTGGTGGTTATTATTGCTGTCGCCTCACAGGTAAAAGGTCAAAGCAACGTAGCGACCAGTAATTTCCTTTGTTATTATGACAAGTGTTTACTTTTTTATTCTTTTGGTTATGTGCACCGTCTGGGTGTGTGTGCAGCAATAGGATGCACATTTTCTTTTCTACAAATGCACATTCAAACATGATGACATGGTTCGAGCTTTAATCATTTGGTTAACATTGTTGTGATACTGGAATATGAATTGGTTCAAGCTTTTCCTTGTGAGTCTCAAAGGATATGTGGTAAGATCATTGATGGACTGGTGCGTTGTGTATGTTATAAAATTAAAGTAATTCAAAAGTTGGCTTTATAGTTTTTAACTACACTCGAGCACTAAAAACCTTGAAGTCTGGAGTTACCAGTAAGCCCAAAGTAAAAAGGGAATACAATAGAATTTTAATAGAAACCCCTCAAGCTAATAGTTTACCTGAGTAAATAAGGGTATTTCCATTCCATTACTTAATCGCCTAAGCTTGGTCGGTTTGTCTGTTTGCAAAATCTTGGCATGAACGGTTTGAGAAGTTGAATCAATTTTAAGGAGGCTCTCCGTGAACTAGTTTGCACCTTTCAACATCTGGCTGTCACGGTGCAAGAGGGAGGTGGTTGTGTGGTCTTGTCTGCAGCTCTCTGTGTCTCCAGTAACAGCGCGCGGTGACAGCTCGGGTGATTACCTGTCCTGTCTCATTCATTCAGCCGCCCTGCAGGTTGGCCGCATCATGCATCAGAAAGTGACAGACAGTGATTATGATGTCATTTGGCCTGACTCTCTGTTGCTCTCTGCACACATTAATTTGCTCGTCCTCTGAGCGGCGGCAGAAAAAAACGGGCTGTCCTTGCTTCTGTAATGACAAGTCTTGAGAGTGGGAGTGATGTTTGGTTTTCAAATGAGTTGTTTTATAAATTATGATCAATAACAGGATTTTGGTTTATTTATGTATTTCATATAATTGAACCGTGAGTCAAATTTTAGTCGGGAAACACAGAATCACAAATACACTCTAAGTCTTGTGAGATTTCAATCAGAACATCCCAAAAAATACAAAGAGAGGGGGAATAAAACACAGTTACACAGTTACAGTTACCCCTCTGTGCTCACCAGCTCTACGAGCTACAGTGACTACTACAGTCTGAACAAAAATACTACCATGGCAATATGAAAATACTAATGCCAGATTCACGCTACATGACGACTTGCAGCAGAATCACAGGATTACTGCACATCCCTGCCATCACTGTATTGTTATTCTGGGTCTTTGATGGGCGATAAGTCATTACTTGCAAAAGGAAACAAGATTATTGGGCCAGACCAATGATTAAATGAATGTTTACAGTAAGGTTTACCATGTTCCATCATCTTAGTTTGGTGAGATGGCACAACACATGGCACATTTATGAGTTGGACAGATGTGTGATGGAAATTTGATTTGTATTGCACGTATTTAGTTAAAGACAGTTTCATTTTTTTTAACATTTGTTCCATCACAAAGTGTGTTTGCACAGTGCACCAATAGTTAAGATATTTCATTATGAACCAAACTGAACTATGTATTCAACATTTGCAGCATGGAATTGTCAGGCTTACAATCTAATGTGTCAGTTGTCATTTTTTCGACAAAGTCTAACTGGATCGAGTATTGGCAGCATATTACCGAGCACTGAGTGGTTTATTCCCAATTAATAGATGTTTGGTGTTGGCTGCAGCGTGACATTCCTCCCGCAGTTCAATGCTAATGACTTGGAGCGTTTTAGTGTTGACTGTCTTGACTAAAGAGCGCTAAGCCTGGTGTCACTGTAGCTCTTAAATCACTAACAGTCTTCCTCTCTGTGTCTCTTTTTCCACCTACACATTTTTCTACCTCCCGTTCTGCCTCACACTCCCTCTCAGTTGCTCTCATCATCTCCCTGTCATACTGTCCTTTTCATTTTCACTTCCCACATAGGTTCACTGTCTCCTTGTTGCTGTCAAAATGTGTCAGAACAGGTGGAATCAATTACTGACCCTCAGCAGCCCGCTCCCTGCCACAACTAGCTCTTTAATTGTGGGAATTAATGAGTGATCAGTCTGTGAGATAATTTGGTGTCATGGATCTTGCTCGGCTCAGTGTGAGGGAAGAAAGCTGGGGGAGGGATTGTTTGACCAACCCTGCATAACTAATTCTGTCCTTCCACAGAGGTGGTCAAAGGCAGTGCACATGTCCCTCCCTGCCTCCCCCGCCTGCTAATCACCTCTATGGTTGAGGGAAAGACAAAGTGGCATGTTACAACACTTAACTGCTGCATCACCACTTTTAGTCACTAAAAAGGGCATTGAAGTGCCGCTGAAATACCAGGATTTCTTTCATGCGCTCAGCACTATTTTCACTTCCTGTCACTGTGGCATCCATTGGCTGCATCTCAACATCTGCTCAGTACATGTTTATCCAGTGGTTCTGAAGTGTCTCATGTGTTTCTTTTCTCCCTCTCTCTCCCTCTACCCCCAATTCTTTCTTCAAAGATGGAATCTCCTGTCTCCACGCCAGCCCCTCCCCCCCTCCACCTCCTGGCTACAGTCAGCAACAGTGAGATTGCCTCGCCGTGTGAGCAGATAATGGTCCGTACACGCTCGGTGGCAGTGAACACATCCGATGTGGCCCTGGCTACAGAACCTGAATGCTTAGGGCCCTGTGAGCCTGGAACCAGTGTCAATCTTGAAGGCATCGTGTGGCAGGAAACTGAGGACGGTAAGTAAAGTGGAATAATGAGCTTTTTATCAAATCCCTTGTCTGTGACAAAAATAAGTCCTGGATTTCAGTGGAAAGAAAATAAGCTACAAACAGTATGGAATAGATTGTTATTTTGTTTGCTATTTACATAGCTTTGCATGAAGACATCAAAGAAGTATTGGTTTTTCAAAGCTTTAGCAAAGTCTCTGTAATTTGGAAAATAATATTGCTGTCATTACTATACATATTTTGCCCATTAAAATATAATTGGATGTGCTGTGATTGCCTCAGGGGCTGGTGGTGGTGCTTTAACAGCACACATGCTGCATTATATTGCCTACACGAACAGAAGTTGGCAGGCAGGTCTTAGGTGGCCTTGATTTGTTTTACTAGAGAGTTCACAAATAGGAGTTTGTTGGACAGAGATATCTGCTCTCAACAACATATCTCTTCACACAAAGCACTTTTATTTTGCGAGACTGTCGGTGGGGAATAGAGTTGGCTTTGTTCCTGCACTGCAGTCCGAGTGAAATTTTAGACAGTTTTTCTCCCGATCGAAACCGCGTTCAGCTCATTAATTTTAAGATGCATCACTGGCACTATCGAGTTCTGCTGGGCCTGAAAAGCTGCCCCTGCTTTCAGTCATGCATGTGAAATAATGCAAACACCTAATCTTCAAAGCAGCTCACGCTCAGACACTCTACGGGCATGCTGAGTACTAATCGCCCACACATCCACTGTGCTGCGGTTTGGTTCACTATTTGGAGGAACTCAACAGAAAAGGTCCCTGCCTCATCAACAATCCCAAAGCACAGTCCCTCCTATTGAGCCCCCAAACCCCCAAACCCCAAACCCCAAACCCCCACCCCCCAGCCCCCCAGCCCCTTTTTTCTGATTTTTGTTTGGCTCGTTGCATCTGATTCACCCTTGTCCTCCTCTCTGTTGCGGCTCTTTTCTGTTACCAAGCATCCAGTCGGTCGCCCCTTGACTCTGTTTCCAAGCAAACTGGGAGAGTGAATCCAAGGCAAAGGGTTGTGGGGGGTGGACAGGACTACTTCTGTTTGTGACATAAACATGGCTCAGAGCCAACACCAGTACGATGTTTGTGCTCTCTCATTCTCTGCCTCCCACAGAGTGATTGACCCTCCCCCTCGCCCTGCCTCCTTCCCTTTGACTGTCCAAGTCTGTCTTTTGCCTGCACTCACTCCCTCAAAGCTGCTATTTTGGCTGAAAGAGGAGTGGTTTGGCCTGATGGAGCTGTATTTTCTCCTGATTCTGGCTCAGTGGGAAGAAGGCTGGTGGGAGCTTGTGAGTGGTTTTAAAAGTGTTATGGTGGAGGGGGTGTATGTGTTGGGGGTGGAGGGGGGGGGCACTCTGCAGGTGTAGCAGAAGGTTGTTATGGCCATCAGAGCTGTAACGAACAGCAGGGTCTCCACAATCCAACTTCCTTTGCTCTCTTTGAAGCCTGTTTTAGTCCAAGATGAAATGTGTGACAGGCAGACGGAAGAAAATCATTCTATAAAAGGTGAAACGATGCACATGATGAATTGTTTCTCAGTTTTTTTTTGAGCTTCTCTGTGCGGAGATAACTGTATGACCTTTAATCTGTAGTAAATCTTTCTGGTTTGTGTTAAAACACACTATAACAAAAAAAACTGGTTTACCTTTAAACGTTTAATTTCCTGTTCATAGTATTTACATTCTAGTAAGGAGGAGTAGACAATCTGCTTCCTGTTTACACTGGCACACACATGCTCACTGCATTTTTGGGGGTATTTTCATGTATTAGTATGAATGGAGATTGTTTTTGTTTTAAAATTAAAACATATCAGTATAGATGTAGCCTGAAGGGGTTTTTCAATATCCTTTGTTGCATTGGACTTTACACACAACATTAAACAACACAAAAAATGTGTATTCCCTCCCCATGATTGTAATGCTACAAGCCCCTAACAACCCACTGGCTAGGGTTCAAAACGAAAGAAACCCAGATGCTGAACACAGAACTGCCCTGCCTCTGTTGTTTTTCCCCTAAGAGACCTGTGAGAGCAGACTTCTCTCATTGTGGGGCAACTGAACAAATGAGAACCAAATGAGGAAATCAAGCAAATCCAGGCTGAGCACCAGGGAAGAGCAACAAACAGAGGCCCCAAAGACGCAGAGAGTCACCCTGATTAACAGTGAAGTTGAGCAGTCCCCCACTTCTCTGCATGACAAGTCTCATATAGAGCTGTTTAGGCATGCACTGCATGTGTGCACGTTTCATTTAGCATGCCAACCAACAGCTGCTTCATCACCTCCGCCTTTAGGCCTTGTGGGAGTAAATGAACAACAGGCTCCCAGTAATTGTCTGTGCCTCACCCAAGTCATCGAGTGCCAGAGAAACAGATGAGGAGGAAGCAAGCGACACCCAACAAAATATGATCTCAGTGGCTGCACCTTTGGTCAGAGCTGAATCTTGGCGGTTGAGACCGACCACATAAATATTTCATCCTGCGTAATCTGAGCACAGATGTATCAGCCCTTTCAGCCAAAACGTCATAATGGCAAGATTTAATTAGCAGCCTGGATGTTTATGTGGATTCCTGAATGAACTAAATAAAAAATACAATTTGATGTTGGAAAAAAATAAATGGGTAACATGAGGTGAGGCAAAGAGAGTCAGTGCCAGTCACTCAGTCTGGGAGGGAATGGGGTGTAGACAGAAGCAGAGGGTGGGGGAAAGCCATGGTATTTTAAGGCCGGCAGTGACACAAATCCCCTCAGTGTAGACAAGGCAGTGGCAGCTCCCAGGGTCGTGTTGGCAGAGCGAATGGGCCAACGCCTCCCAGGCTTAGCATGCTGATACCTCCAAATGTCATCTCTAAAATGCTGGAGAAGTTTGTTGCTCTTGAAACACAGCCCGGAACGCCTTGGCTCCTGTTCCAGGGTAGAGAGGGAGAACACAGAGGGGGCCCCCTTTGGCCAAACACTACACTATGCTCCAATGCCAGTGTGCTCTCCTCCCCCATAACAGCCTCCCACCCTGACCCTCCTGTAGGCTATTCCCCAAACAGGTTCCACAGCCTCTTAAGCTCCCTAATAGCAAAATAATACAGGCTGTGATAAATGTTTGTCTCATGGATTATTTATGCAACACATATTACATCATTGCAAGCATTGCAAGAACTGGCTGTAGCACAGGTTTTAAAACCTGACTGAATAGAGGTCAGTGTGAAACAGATATTCCTCTATAAACATTTTTTCTTCCTTTTTTTCTCCAAGCCTGTCAGGGAACTGAGCAGGGGAATAATGTATGAAGGGAGCTCTTGGCTCTGTAACTCACTTGCCAGTTATGCTTCCTTGCTCTTTTTGAGATCACCTGTCAGTGGCCTCATCAAAATGTTTTTACAGAGGAGCAGTGGTTGCTCTCTGCGAACTTGCTTTAGAAACTGTCCTTGAAATAAGAATGAGCATGATTGTCAGGAGGCCTGTAGAGGATGGAGTGAAAAATCAATCACAAAGGGCCCAGCTTCGGTTATCAATGGAGGACATTGAAAAGAGGAACACAACTGACTTGACGTTTTCTTTCTCAACCTCCTAACCTCAGTTGATTTTCCACCCTACTACAGTACTGTACACAGTGCAAGAGTGGTAGTGACTGATTTCCAGAGAAAAAACACTTTTATACCAAAATGTGTCTGAATTTTTTAGGACTGCAACGATTAGTCCATGTTACCGACAGTGTTGAATTATAAACATTTATAAAAAAAGTGGAATCATATCGTTGATGCATTGTCAACCTTTTTAATTAAAACACTGCATCTGGCAAACCATAAATAAAACTGCAACACCCCACAGTATGGAACATCAACTGGCACACTTCAAATAAATGGTAACTTTGTGCCGTCGGATAGTGGCAATTGAACGAATATTTTGGTATTGGCGATTGTCTGAGTCCATCTGCTTCCTGAGAGACTTCACTTGCACACGGCATGGCATTTTCAATCAATAGATTTCATAAATGTATGACATAAGACAGATTTCACTGACTTGCTGCTTCTTCCAAATGGGTTTGCGACTATAGCGCACTGTTATTAAAAAGCCTCACCCATAATAATCTGGTCTCAGCACATCAACCGACAAACGCGCAGTAAGTCCGATTTCTGAATTTACAGCTTGTTGGAGGAATTAGATCTGAGTCCTTTTGGCTATGTTCTCTCAGTGCGCCATTTACAGCCATGCATCGGCCTGGATGGCTTCATTCAAATAAACGTTAACCTTGTGAATACTGCCATCAGATAGCGTAATAACGAAGCAACGAGCAATGTTGATTTCTTATTGTCCTTGCCTCGCATTTGTTTTTATTTCAAACTCTCAACAAGCTTCAAACTAACTGGCTTCAAAAAATGCCTTAAATTGTGTATGGAAATTTAAATTTCAAAACTACAATAAATTATTGGGGCAAAATGTACATTTTTGTTAAATTTTATTTGACTGTCCGGCCCCCAAAGTGTCTGTCAAGAAATATAGTTGGTGACCCCTGCCCTACAGAAAGTGCCGGGGGCAGTAGGCCCATTTCTCCCATTGTGCACACCAACTGCTTATTGGAACAATGAGCACACAAATGAATGGGGGGGGGAAAAGGAAGGTCTATATCACATTGACCACCTCATTGGATGGTATTTAGCTTATTCCATGGCTTAGAAACTATGTATTGATTCAAACCTTATGCTGCAATAGTCTGTTAGCTTATGTACGGTTTGAAACGCAAACATGCTAACGTTATTAGCAACATTTACTCAGCCTCTATAGGCTTAGTGTATGTACTCAAAGTTATTTGTTTTTTATTAATTCACACTGGGGGCGTGTCCGGGATATATCACACTGCTGCTGCGAGCACATGTGTGTTAGCCCTGAAGTTTGCACCACTTTAGCCCTGGAGTGGTTTCTGGTCTTGAGCTAAAAGGAATGAAAACATGTCTCCTTCTCTCCACATATATTTAATTTTCATCATATTCTACCACTTCATTTAATGTTGTATTACATAAATATTCCATTGTAGCAGAGATGTCTCTGACCAGTTACACCTGAAATGACTGGAATTATGCACATTAATACGTATGAGGCAAGTCCATTGCATCAGTCCATTACACCTAACAGGTCTGTTATTACAATCAAGTACTCAACCAAACTGTATAATGAGTCATGTAGATCTAGATTAAGTCCGGTGAATTACAAGAGTCGCTGTTTTCCTTGTTTTTATTCGCATTAATAACATTACTATTGTTTTTTCCGAATAAGCAGAAATAATCGTGACTAATCAAAAAAGAATTGGCTGATTAGTCGACTACCAAAATAATCTTTAGTTGCAGCCCTAGAATTTATACTCTTCAAGGAAATTTAAGTTATAGATGACTTGCCACTACTCGCATGTCTTAGTTGCCTTTTATTTAGTAAGGGTGGAGCTTCCAAGTTGACACCTAACAGAATAAGTCCCATGGTCTGATCCTTTTCTCACTGGTTGAAAACTGCAATTTTTTTCTTCAAGCTCTTAAATGTTGCTGAAACATAAATCATACGCCTAGAGGAACTTCACACTTTGCCAGTGGTTGTCATAAGGTATCATGTTTGCCATGCATTTGTCACAGAGAGCTTGTGTAATGCGCCTTTGGCAGAATTTTATTGGACCACAGCACAATATCCTTTGAGGAAAAAAACCAGAGGGTGTGTTTTTATGGAGGTGATTGCATATTTATTGAAGTGACATACGAAAAGTCATTGTTGCCTCACTACATTTTATTCATGGTAATAAATGGATGCACAGTTGATAGTGACCTCAAAAATGTATTTTTAGGTTGTTATAGACATGGCTGCTGCTTCGTGGTCTGCTCCCACTGTAAGAGTAAATATGTAGTGATTTTTGTGAAGGGGGGAAAGTGCTGTACACAGTTGATAATGTGGAGAGCATACTAATGCTCCCTTTCTTGGTGGTATGAGAGAATTGACCTTCTCACAGGCTGTTATTATTGGCAGTGAGAATGACTTTGCACTTTTACTTCTTATGAACTGAGGTGCAGTCTGAACCTTTCAAAAAGGACATACTTAAACCCTCCTAAAATTTGAAATGAAACCATCAATCATATACGTTTATAACATTCTAACATTTGCTGGTAGCATAGTGTACTAGCGTAGTGTCATAGTTTTATTTCTTGGCTTAATCGTTTCACCATTGATATTTATAGTGTTGTAGGTATGAAACTTGGTAATAAATGTTAAAATGACACATGTAATTCATCAGAAATTACAATTTGAAGTGTTTACTAAAACAACTTTGAAGCAGTGAAAACAACATAAAACTGTTAACAAGTCATTTATTTGCTGCTGCTTCCAGTTCATGTTTAATAATGTATTAATGCTATTGATATATATTTTGTGCTAGGAGAGCAACTACTCTGAAAGTAGCATTGCATTTTTGGACATGACAAGGAAACAGTTTTCTTCTGGTCCCAAAATGTCTGCACTACTTAACCAACCATTTCCTGTGTTTATCTAAGCTTCAGATACTCCTTATCTACAAATAAAGAAAATACATAGAATATCTTTCACCATAAGACAATGTCTACTGTATGTTCAGGTGAGCTGCCATTTCATAGTAGCCCTTTTTAATGCCACTCACACATAACTGCTGATATAAGTAACACGGGCAAGCCTGGTAAACAGGATAGAAAAACAATGTTGTACACGAATGACACATTTAAATAATTATTGATTCCCTCAGTATGAGTCAACAAAACTCAGTGGCCCTCGAGCAGCTGTGCTGTATAAATGTCAAACATATTTATTGCTGACAAACGGTAACATTGCAATATAGCACAAGGTTATGGGTATGGATTGATACTCTCACACAGCACTCTTGGAGTGGAGTCCCTAACCCGGCTAAAACACAGGTACCCACTCAGTGATTCTAAAAGACCATAAACATACTTTAATGACTTGACTCTCCACTAACCTTCCTGCGCTTGTAGCTGAGGCACAGAGAGGCAGACAGTAGTGTGTCATGGCTGGCTTGCTCTTAACTACCAGCAGTGTGTCATTATCCACGCTACACTGAGTGGTGGTCAGTCTCTGTGTCCACTGACCCTCTCCTTGGCCCTAAGGTCATGTCATTTCTGCATTCTTTTTTCATGGAAATCAACATAATGCATAAAATATTACATATGATACATAGTACTAGATATAACTAATCTCTTGCTGTTAGTGACTCACACAGTTTATATTAAATCCTGTTTGTCCAGGATTTAAAAGCTTTATTTTATGCTCCATGAGTGCAGAAACACTAAAATGGACTGCTGAAAACATTCTTAGACACTTGAATGTTAGAGTTATTACTCATGGCAGCACCCAAACATCTTTTCTTTTCTCTATGAAAGGAATTCTGACACATTTTTCTCATTGTTCTCACTTTTCTTGCCTACATGCAACTATGGTGTGTGGCACCTTAAGTGGAGAGAAAATGGTATTAGGGCTGGTTCTTTAGCAGGATATAAAAGGTTGTAGAATCAATAATTACATTAGTATCCAACTGCAAACAACAGATTATAATTCAAAGTGTTAATCTTTTTGTTTTAACATCGAAATCTCTCATATATTTAAAGGAAAATAGAATTGTTTTTATTTGATACTTGTGAGAAAGGCATATACTGTCACACTCGATCATCACACAGAAGTGATCTCCCATTTGCAAAGACAACAAAGGCATTTTGACAAGGTCAGTCAGTGAAAATGCCATTAACCCCAGTGAATTCATGTTGAGTAGCAGCAGACCAGAGGTCAGCCAGCGAACCTGTGGCCCCTCACCAGCCGCACAGAGCTTGATATTTTGTCCCTCTGGAACCTAATGAAATGGTTTAAAGGGGGGCTAGAGCTGAAGGGGGCAGTCATCCGTACAGCGAACAACCTACTACTCACTCAATTTTACCCCCTACATTACCCTCTTGTTCATGTAATTCTACACAAGTATGCAATGGAGTTGGGCGCCCAAGGAGAGCCGCCATTTGTTGTTCAACAGTACTGAAGGGAAATGAGCGGTAAAATTACAGGCCAGTTCCTCTCATTAATGTGAGCTTCACTCAGCTGTCCTGAGTGACCCTAATAAGGCTGTCACAAAGGGGAGATTGGGCGGGGGTGCATGTGCAGGAAACTGGGTTTGCTCCAAACCACTCCAACCCCTTTCCCTCACCTCTCAGCAACCCTCTCCAAACAAATCCCAGATGAACGGCGTTTACAAAGCGCAAGATTTACTTTTTAACAACTCTTTTTTCCTCTAAAAAATTGTAATAATAATATATGAAATATATGTAATATATGACTCCCTGTGTATGAACTACTGATCCTGAATATAAACTCCTCTCCGCTTCTTTCTTTATTTCCTTTCTCCCTCAGGGAAATTTGTTTGGGTTATTTTCAGTGTTTACTCTAACTTGACGTAAACATCTTTGCTCTGATAGTTTAAAAATGACTCACTCATTGTCTACCGCGTTATTCTCCATGTGAGGGTTTGCGGGGTCGTCCAGCTGACATTGGGCGAAAGGCGGGGTACACTTTGGACTGACAGACACACAGATGTTCCTTGGAAAGAAAAAACTACACATGAAACTCTTGCAATAACACCAGGCAGACAGACACATACACAGACAGACAGGCAGATAATCCTTAAATGAATAGAGATGTTGTAACAATTTGGAAGACAGGCAAATGGATTGACAGTAGCTATGTTTACATGAACACAAATAATCAGAATAAAAGCCTGATCAGAATAAAAATGTCATGTAAAAATCCAAAAACTCTGATCTGATACAGAAGTGAAGCTTCTGCTTCTGCTTCCGAGTGTTGGACAACAAAATGCATGTCAAAATAGTCCATTACAACACTTGGTGTATGTGTACGTGTGTAGAAAGGTTATGTTTTTCATACAAGCTGACATACTATATCCATATCTTTTATTCCATATTATTTATGTCTGTAATACACATTTCATTGTTTAATAAGTTGGTAACAACAAAACAATGGCTGCTCATTGTCTACATTGTTTACATTAAAATTGTCAGTCCACTTGCACCTGGCGGTAAAATCCATTTCATGGATCACATGGCGATTAGATAGAGCTTGACCTTATGCAAGTACAGGTTCCAGATGCACCAGAAGCAGAGTGAGGACAGATTGTCAGCCACACCACATCTGTAGGTGGTCACAGACATTAAACCCAAGTGTAAATACAAGTGCATTGTCAATCCCCACACACACACACACACACAAGCGAGTGGAAAAAAATAATCACACGCAACTGTTCCAAATTAGTGAGGTAGTAGCAGCGGGGCAGCCAGCAACACAGAAACTAACAAAGCAGATGTGTCCTCTGTGTTCATGTTATTCAAGACCCCTGTGAAAAGAGTGAAGATGACACAGTAACACACAGGTTCTTCTTCTCCTCTGTCGTTTTCTGACATGAGATTGGCAGAGTGAGACACATTATTAGCAGGTGTAAATATAATCAGGTTCAAATCTTATCAATGTTGAGAGACGATGTAAGGCCGTAAATGAAGAACTTGGTCTACATTTCCGATCTGAAAAGGTGAACTTGTGTATGCAGTGACAGTGACACTATCATGATGACACATGATGTCATGACACCTGCTGTTGCTACTAGTTCAGAGTAATCCAGACAGTATTTACATCAGCTCTGACAGAGTTAACGTGTGTGGCCTGGGAATTGACTTCCAGAGCTCTGACGCATCCTAAGTGTCAGCAATGAAATCCATATTGACTCACACCCAAAATAAGGAGTATCACGTAATAAATTGACCTGTCATTTTTCCATTCTGCAAACCATGACTGAAAGCCAGAAACAGCATAAAGTTTGCTATAAATCAATTAAGCTCTGAAGGGCAGCAATATTTTGAGTGTGACTGTTGAGGTTTTTTTTGTTTTTTAACCACCACTCCCATTTCAGTGCAGATGCATTCATGTTTCTTTGAATGTCCTTGAGATGTCCCACATAATGTGAAAGCAACTACTTTATTAACAGCCACAAAATGTACTGCAGAGCCAGAGATCTGCGGTGACCCAGAAGCAAAGAGCCACTCTGACAGATTACAGACTTTCTTGGCTTTAATTTGGGAGGGTGGCCAGGAGCAAGCCAAAAAACATTTAGTTTAGTCTATAAACAAGTGTGTCAGAGATTCTGAGCTGGAAGCAAAGAAAATGATGAAGTGAAACGTGAGCTTTTGGATTTATATGTTGAATTAAGTCACAGCGTGTTTGGTGTATTAGTATTGTGTATTAGTACAGTACATTTAAAGAAAAACTAATCCTACCATAACATACCCAATCCAAGAGGGACGCATGCACAGCCAGATCCAACCTTAATGGACAAGCAGCTGCAGTAAGACGGAAAGAACTACAGTAGAATGATTATAAGTTCATAAGATTCAATGTTACATTGTAGAAACATCATGTGTTTATATGCTTCAAATATATGTGTAGTTTTTGATCAACTGGAATATAAATGGTCAAGAGACAATTACCTTTTTTTTCCTTTTACTAAAATCTTGTAGGACTCTACTTTTCCTGAATTAAGCACAAAGGGAGTTGATTTAAATTTGTAGCTGGTCTTCTCTAAATCAAGTAGACCCATTAATTGCCTAGACTATGTAATTTTTCCACCACCATTTTATAATTAATAGTCCATAATGACATGAAAAGAAAGTGCAAATTTGTGTTCATTGTTCTTTCACCAACATTTTGTTAATAATAATGTGTTCATAACGCCAACCTTCATTTTGGACAGGTGTGATTGAGCACAGCTGTTCATTAGTGCTGTAGTGTGGTCTACATGTGTGCGCGCGCACACACACACACACACACACACACACACACACACCCACCCACACACACACACACACACACACACACACACACACACACAATGAGACTGTGCTTAGCTGCTTAGAGAATTGACAGGGAACAGGCAGGGAGACAATGTTATTACTAGGCCTTGCCCTGGTTCACCAAAAATCTGCTAGTGAGCTAATGCAACCGAGACATTTAAGCACCATCTTTTCTGTGCATGGAGAGGAAGGGCAGACAAATAAGCTGTCAGTGTGTGTGTGTGTGTGTGTGTGTGTGTGTGTGTGTGTGTGTGTGTGTGTGTGTGTGTGTGTGTGTGTGCGTGTGTGTGCGTGTGTGTCTTATTAGTTGCAGCCCTAGTATGGAAAGCACTGGAAGTGTTTTTCGTTTATTATGAATTTGCAGCTGGTTAAAGTAAAGAATCCTTAATAGCCTAAGACGCAGTTGCATTCACAGAGCTAAAAGATTGTGGCCATATGCGTTCCAGACCCAGACGAGCAGCAAATGTGGTCTTACTGATCTCAAATGCATCCTCAATGTTTATTAGGTGCTCTTTCACCTGTGTTTCAATCTGTTCACCCAAGACCGACGTCCGTGCCAGGACTGAACGGGGTCATAAAGACTGAATGCTAATTTAAAATCCTTTAAGACTTTCAACTACTCGTAGTGTAATTTCTAAACCCCTCACTAGAGAAAGCACATCATGAAAGGCTAGTCATTCATTTGCCCTGCCTTGATTTACAGCCTGCCACCACCAGCTGCCAGAGCCATTTTGTGTCGGGAGTGTTTGGAGAGCTTAGGGGGACGGGCTATTGAAGGCATTTTTAGAAAAGGTCTGGGTTCTCTTAATGTGACAGAAAAAGTGAACTGGAGGACCTCTTCACAAGCCTGTGCACACTCAAACAGCATTTGCAGTAGGATCTGGCCTTGACCAGGCACTCGTGTTTTTAGGCCGTAGAGTGAAGGGAGAGATCTGGGGCTAAGTGTCAGCAGGTTCCTGTAAACATATATAAATACCTTATGCACTCTCTGCTTTATGCCAGAGGCAGCCGGAGAAAAATGAGGTCTGAACTGTGACTTGTGTGTGGGAGGGAGAGAGATTGTTAGTCAGGGATGGTTATACCATTGAGAAGAGGAAATGAGGGTGAAGGAGAGAGGGAAAATGGGGTGAGCAAAAAAGGTTTCCTAAGCTAATAAAATGCTTGGAGGGATTGAAGCTGCCAGCCAGCATTCCTGTGCCATTAGATAAGTTAGCTCACTGCAGCCTCCAGTTTCTCTGCAGTGCTGAAGTGGCAAGCTGAGGTCACACCAGAGAGTGAGGGGGGATGGTGGGGGCAATAAATTCCCAGTATTTTTCAGCATGGTCATCGCTCTTAATCCTCTGAGGCCGTTTGGCTGATGATTTACTTTGGAATTTAAAGGCATAATATGCAAAAATCTGCACTCTGTCTTGTGTGTTTTTTTTTTGCACTTCATTGTTCAAAGTGCAGGAGGTTGGTTTTGTAATTTTGTACACATCTGCATACTTGTGTCATTGCAATGGCTTGCAAGCTGTTGCCAAGTGAAGTGTTTGGTTTCCTAAGGAGAAACACATTTTGAGAGGGACCAAATATAGATTTTTAATACAAGGTCAGGTATCGCACTCGGCACAGGTCGGATTGGGTAGCTCACACCAAGTGCTCCCAAATTCACACCAGCCAAATGGCAACACAGAAGCTTCTAAGTGTGACAGATTGCAGCAATTCCAAGGAAGTCAAGAAGCTTTTCTTGCACACTTGGTTACAGGCTGTCAAACTGAACCATTGACATTGAAATGGCTTACCCCGGGAGCTGCTTGCTTGTTTTTCAGGAGCTGTTGTAGTCGTAGATATTATCCTGGAGGTAGAAAATGTTCTTGGCTGCAAAGTGAGACGAAGGACTGAAAAATTTTGCTTTCAAATAAGCTCCCTTGTGGTAGATCTCCTCTGCTGTGAGATGGCTTATTTAAATAGAGTGGGTTTCCACTGCTGGAGTATCGCCTGGTAACGCCAGTGTGATCAGTCTTTGTGAGACCCTCTACCCATATTTTATGCAGACTTTACAATACTGACCACATCTGAGTCTGTTCAAAGTCTGTTTAGGTTTTGTCATGGCTTTACTGTGTGAAGACGATTAAAGTAACCATCTTTGAAGGATTAACATGCTGATGCTTTGTTTCCTTGCACAGTGCATAAGGTTATATATGAATCTCTATATATGACAAGCATTATCTCTTGACCTTGGCATAGAAACTGTTTTTGTTGATTTAACACATACATGTCCTCTTTATTTCTTTTTCTCACAGGCATGCTGGTTGTCAATGTTACTTGGAGAAACAAGACATATGTCGGCACCTTATTGGACTGTACACGACATGACTGGGCTCCTCCCAGGTAAGAACAGCGGGGTGGTAATTCAAATAATTTGCAGTTACACATAATTTTAAAATTTTTGATTACTATAAATCACTGATGTATTCTCTGCCCCTTCTATGTATGATATGGATCTGCTGCATTAGAATTGCCTCAGATACCCTGTATGCACCACTTGCTCATGTGCTATCGGACCTTTAAAATCCATATTAGTCTTTATCTCGATCCTGGAGACACAGGATTCGCTGGCAAACTGCTGACATCCCTTGAGGTAGCAGTGGAATTAGAACGCTATTCCAACAAGCCAGGTTGCAGAATCCAAATATTGGACAAATAGCTTTTCCTCGACATTGTATAACATTCTCTATGACAAAGGGATCCATTTTTTTAGATCACTGTTCTGTGGGTGGCAGCTTAAGGTGTTTGTTAATTCTAGATGTTTGTCTTTGTTATGCAAAACACACAGTCTGTGTAAAACATACTGTATTTCTAAGCAGTTGCTTTGATTTCTTTATCTAAATGTAAATCTATATTTGAAATGCATGGTTAAGTGCAATAGAGGAAAACAAGATTAAAGCATTGCTAATGGAAAACAAGGAGAGGCTATATCACACTAATGTATCACAGTATATTACAATAATGCTCAGTAAGTGAGGGTTTGCGCGGCAAGTGAGGTTTGCTGGGCTGTATTTGCACCAACGTAGTCATCCAGTTTGCAGCATGACTACATTAGGGATACACTATGAATAATTCAGAAGGCTTTCTACAGAGTGAATATAAACTTGGGCCTGTAATGAGTCCAAATTCCTCTACCACTGTCAAACTGTGGATGCATTCACATCCCCTGCTGGGGCTAAAATTGTTTGGAGAGACTTGTGGGGGAAGATGTGTCATACCAGCCTGATCTTTCTCTTAGTCACAGACTGCTAACCACTGCTGTGCACAATGATAATTACATTACTGTTATGGAGAGATGAGGCCAAACTGCTATTTTAGGTATTTGAATGACTATGTTTTGATTACAAAGCAGATAAATGTTTTCTGCTGTCCCTTCACATGTTTACATTTCCATTTGGAAAAGTCCTTACTCACTGATACAAAATGTCAGATTAGAATGTAATGAAACAGAACCATGGTGTACCGGAGTTTTATTTTTTATGACCATTTTGGGTTTGAAAATCCCTAACATTTGTATTTGTTGGTGTTTTTTTTTTTTTTATGAATCTCCTATGAGGTAATGAGGAAGCAAGACATTTTCTCTGCTAACAATAGGTCATTTTCGGTTTTGATTGTAGATGCGAAACACAAGTGTATGTAAAAGTGGCACAACTTTAGTACACACGGGTGATCTCTATTTAACATGTCTTATTTTTATGAAGATTAGTTTGAAAAATGCATATTTTTGAAGTGGTTTAATATTTTTTCTAAATGAATGTCTAGTTGAGTAATGGTTTTTAAGTGCCAGTGTTATTCAGTTCCCACAGCAATATAAATTTCAGGATGAATGAGTCTCAGAATTGCCATTGTATTATTGAAAGACAGCAGAACTGTATTTAAGCCAGTGTTATTTTCAACACCACTGCAGGTTTTGTGAATCCCCCACCAGTGATCTGGAGATGAGGAATGGCCGTGGTCGAGGCAAGCGCATGAGACCGAATAGCAACACCCCCATCAACGAGAACAGTAATTCATCAGATAACAAAGGTGCCACCAATAACAAGACACGCGCTGCCACTAACAGCAAGGGTCGAAGGGGCAGCCAAACACCGTCAGAGCGCCGCACTCCACCTAACAGTAACACAGAGGACATCAAGGCCAGTCCCTCCTCAGCTGGGAAACGCAAGACTAAACCAACCTCAGATATGGAGCCAAATTCAAGCTCGGAGGACACCAAAGGCAACAAACGTATGCGGACAAACTCTAACAATGGAGGGGTGGGACCAACAGGTCTGCCCATTCCTTCTATAAAAACTGAGCCTCTTCCACCTAGCCTCGATCGCAGCTGCCCCTCTCCAGTTCTTATTGATTGCCCACACCCTAACTGCAACAAGAAGTACAAACACATCAATGGTCTCAAGTACCACCAAGCCCGTGCCCACAATGATGATGACATTAAGTTGGAATTGGATGGAGACAGTGAATATGGGGAGGACTCGACTCTCCACCCTGAACCAGGGAACTGTAATGGAGCATCTATATCTCAGAAAGGATCCCTGTCTCCAGCACGATCAGTTACTCCAAAAGGCCGGAACTTTGATGCTCAAAGTCCTTCCCCATCTCCTGGTAAGTTTGGCTCAAAGCAGAGTAAAAAGAAAATCACTGAGACAGATCCAGAAACAGGAAGTACACCAATGGATGGGTGTGAGGATGGGCCATGTCTCACTGATGAGGCCAGTAATGATGGCATAGATGATAAGAGAGGATCAGATAAGTCTAAAAAGGCGAGCACAAAGGCTGATAAAATGGCCCAGAAAAACACAAAGTCACCACGGCCCATTGGCTCTGGCACGACTGCATCCCAGCAGGTGTACTCTTTTCCTCCTGGAAACCCAAATGCTACCCCTGGAGTAGCCCCTATCATACAAGGTATCCCCAAGAGTCCCCAAATGAAAGGCACACAGCCTAAACCACCTGCCATTGCAGATCCTGCCTCGTGTAGCTCCAAAGACAAGAAAAAGAAAGACAAGAAGAAAAAGGATGGTGGGAAAGAGGCT